>NW_028186934.1:1162795-1223849 GCF_003343005.1 Rhea americana
GGCCGTTGGGGCCGTTGGAGCCGTTTCTGGCTGCGGCGCGGCCAGGGCGCTTCGCCGCCGTGTTTCCAGCGAGCCCTGACAGAAAGCCTGCCTGCCTCTCCTCCTTCTCCATTTCCCACCTCTTTTTTCTGTCCTCGCTCCAGCGTCCTTCTCTTCTGCTTCCTAGCTCACCGCTTCCTTCTGCCCCCAGCCCCCTGCCGCCGCCTCTCTSCTGCTGGGATGCCTCTCTGCCTCCCAGCCCAGCCCTGCCCCAGCCTCCACCCTGTCCCTTCTCTTGCCATCAGCTCAGCCCTGGAGCCTGCCACATCCCCTTCCAGGTGTCCCACAGAGGAAAGGCAGTATCCTGCATAACCTAAATAAGCCAGATAGAAATTGCCAAGGAGCCCTGTGTGCTTTGACCTACCCTGTGCATGTCACTGATGTGCCTCTCATCCCATCTCTCTTGCATTTTTATACAGCAGGCAAAACAGAGAATGTCTGCATTGTTACTTATTTCCAGATACTTGGATCACCCTTTGAACACCCTTTGAGCATGGGCAACCACCAAACCTACTTCCCACRCAGTTACAGCCTTCTGCCCTTGTGACAGCAGAAAAATACCCCCGCAGGTTCTTGCTGTCGGAGAAATACCACTGCTGAGGCAGGCAGGCCCCCATCCAAACAGCCGGAGGCTGGGATCTGTGTATACTTTGTGTGCCCTTCTGCACTTTCTTCCCCAGGCAACTGCTGCTGGTCACTCCAAGATACTGCAGAACCTTTGATCTGACTCAATGTGGTCGTTTCTATGTGTCTGTGAGTTTGAGAGTAAGGAGAAGAACTTCTAGGCATACATTTTTGGAGATTAAAGAATACTCTGACTTATTTAAATTGTTGCAGCCAAAAAGAAGAAAGATTTATCCTTTTGCTCTGGAACAGAGCCATGAGGAACCACACTGGTAATTTACCTCTCAGCACAGCATCTGAGCAATGAGGGAATCATAACTAGAGCTTTAATCTGGTTATAGAAAAAGCTTAAAATAGGGCTCTGCCTCACGCACGCTACAAAGTTGAACCATATTATGAAGGATCTTTTGACTGGACCTTAGACTCTTGGTTATCTACCCATCTTCAAGAAAATCTCATCATGGGCCTATTTTCTGCTCCATGTTCTCTTAGACACTATATATTATCTTCAATATTATTTTTCCTAAAGCTTTTTTCAGTGGTTGGTTTACTTTATCCATAAAAGCAAAGTTTCCTTTCAGAAGCTAGAAAACTCTATAGAGTCTTACACAATTCAGGTATATTTTTGTTAACTTCCATTAAAATATCAACAAAAACATTTCCCCTGTAGGACTTCCTGATTTTTATTTGTTGTTGAGACTGGCACTGAAAAATACTGGTTTGGTATAGAAGTTCAGGAAAATCAAAACGTTTTGCCCAACTAAGCTATTTTTTTAAAGTGTCTAAAAGACAGAAAAATTAAAGTTATCTGAAATTGATAATTCCTGCAAAAATAACGAATTAGCATTTTCCTATGGGAAAGATTTTTTTAGTGTAAAATGGTCAGTCAGCACTGAGTATTGTTTATCGTTAATTGCAAAAACTTCTGTAATGAATAAAATCCAAAAGTAGGAAAAAGTTTTGTTTTATTAGTGACCCAAAACTTGCAGACTTTTTGATGATCCTGGATTGAGTTACAGAGTCAGATGAGATTAATTATTCACTAGGGTGGTAAAGCCTTTATTTGATCCTGTAGAATGTTTTGTGAAGGAAAAGATAGAAAAAAGGGAAAGAGGAAGGTAGTGAAGAGCAGAGTGGTGTTATAGAAAAATCACTGATGCAAATTACAAAATTATAAAAAGGCAAAATTTAAATTAAAGGGTAAACAAACTCAAACGTAAAGAAGAGATAATGAAAATAAATAAAGGAGAGGAAGGAAATAAAACCGCTAGGTGGATTTGTTCCTCTCCTGTATCAGATGGGCCAGAAAAAAAATGCTAGATACAAGCGTGTTCTCATTCTAAGAAACAAAACAGAGACTTGGGGCATAGGGGCATTTGGTATGGTGTCCTATCCCCTACAGAAGTGGAACAATGTCGTCTGTCACTGTTATGAATGGGTAGTTTAAATTTCTTTGTAGCTGTGTAAAGCTTTTACAGTTCACACTTACTTCACTTTGGTTTCACTGTTGGAGCAGAATTCAGAGAGACACTCATCTGCAATAACCACATTTGACAAGTTTGAGAACAAATGTGTCTAGTTACTTGATTTTCATGTGGTTTCTAGTCTCACCTGAAACCATAAAATTGGCCAGATTCACATAAAATACAGCAAAGCTGTTCTAGGTTGGAGATCTGAAAATAATGTGTACTCTTCATTTAGAATGCTTTTTACCTGTATTGATATTTATACTGATAAACTCAGGGACCAGATATAATTAACAGCAATTGTGAAATGGTTCAGTGGAAATGGGACATGTTCTAAAAAACAGGGAAGAGGACAGAGGAGAGTGAAGCAAGGACAGTTTTCCCTTAAAAATCCCTGCATAAATAACAGATAAAACTCGTTTTTTAATGGCTTACTACCTAAGCCAGCTGATCGAGGAGCATTAATCAGACCGAGAAGAAACATCTTCTGCCTCTGAAAGAGACAAGAACTAGTTTGAGTAGCAAAACAGCAGGGATGTGCAAATTACTTTGGGGAAAATGAACTGACCCAAACTATCATCCAAATAAATACAGACCGAAGTCATGAACTTAACTTTTCTATTTTGATACATCTGTGTTTTTTGCAGCTGAGCTTTGAATGCATATTTTTCATTTTCATAGTGAACATCTTTCTGTTTATTCATGAAGTAAGTTGGGTCAGAAATGCAATAGCACAGGTCTCTCTCATCTCTCTTCCAATGTGTCCATGTTGCAGAGAAACAGGATGAAGGGATCATTCTGCCTCCTTCTTTGGCTTTACTATTGGAATTATGTACCAAGATCAGTCATTCCCAAGGCACAGATCTACAGGGACCAGACTGAAACCACTAACGTCTTTGAAACAGGAATTGTTTAGCCATCAAACAGTAACAATTTAAGCACTGTTGGCTGGGGCTGGATCCAAACCAATTCTAAATTCTGTATTCTGTCGTCATTCCCATTTGCCATTTGGTGAAAAATTCCAGAGAGGGGTCTGTGGAAACTCTGTCCATTCAATCCAAATGTGGCATCTCAGATCAGACATCATTATAAAGGCTATGAAGACAGTCTTTATTCTCATAAGATACTTTCCCTCAGGTTTCTGATGGGATTTGAATTAAACTTTTACTGTTTCAATAAGTTGCATGTTCTGTATTCTGGAGGGTAAGTAGGCAGAGATCTTGGCATCAGTTCTGTTTAACAGTGTACAGAGAATGCTTTGAYTGATTTATTTGCTGAATACTGTTTTTTTTTTACCTGGGGTGTACTGCCCTCGGTCATTTTTAATACCACATAGCACTGGCATATACAGTCAGTGGTTCTGTTCAGACACTGGATGGCCTGTGGCCACAGGAGTTTTCTTTCCACATATGTAATTAAGGTTCYGAGCAGCTGTTGAATGGGCTGGCTCCAGATGCGGTGTCTAATATGTTACATTTACAGTGTAAGAGCTCTGGGTTCAAACTCTTACTCTCAGGAACAGCAGCAGCTTGGACTGAGGGAAAGAGACATACTCAGCCTCAGCAAGATACACCTTACACGACCTCACAGCAAACTCTCTCTGACCAGGCTGAGGGTGGGCATTGCTGAATTCCTTCAATCAGATCTTCCTCTGTCACAGGAAGGTTTTTGTGAGGTGAGAAGGGCAGGATACAAAAATTAAAAGAATGAACGATCCCCTTAAGAAAACATCCAGAGCAAAATGGATCCTCTCCTCCCTCTTCCTTATGATCACATAATTTACTCTTCCTGTGGTATAACAAAGGGAAAATATAATATTTTTTTTCTTGTTAATAAATCGTTTTTTTCAGCATTGTTTTTTTATGTATCACAAGCAAGAAAGAATCAGTATAATTTAAACAGTTAGGTACTCAAAAGAAGTTTCTGGTCGTAGAAATTCCCTCTTATATCTGWTAAAAGGAAAACTATATGCAGATAAAGTCTAAATAGTATGGATTAGAATGTACTCAATCTTTAGTATCTTATTTTCAAGATACTGCCAGTGGAGACTTGGCACAAGTCAGAAGATCTGGGTAAGTCTCTTCCATAGGTCATAATGGTCAGTTTTACTGTGGGGAATCCAAAATTCTGCAGAAGGCTTTTTTTAAATAGCGAGGGCATGTAAACATTAGCATGAACCTGGATTTCTATCTGTACCTCTCTATTTAGAGCAAATGAATGCCAGTTATTCACTAAGTGTATATTCATGGGTTTTTTGCATTCATGAACTGACTGAATTTGGTGAAGAGTCTGTATTCATGGTATTAATTAGCAGTCTTTTCCCTTTCTAGGACACTGCTCAGTATTTCTCATGCTCAGCAACACATACAGAAAGCTACCATCAAAAACTTTTCCTTGGGGTAACATGAAAAAGCTAATTACTGTAAAATTCGGAAATAAAAGTTATCTCCCTGTCTTTTGGGGGTGGGTGCATGGTAACTTTGCACATTGGCACAGTAACCTATAACAAAACCAGTTCTTTACTGGATATCCTTGTATTACTTCTAGTAGGCAAAATCCTAAGCTTGGTGTTTGAATCTTTCAYGCTACTACTATGTAATATATATGCCCAGTCAAACTCCATTAGAAGTCAGAAAAGACCCACTGACTTCAGCAGGAGCTAGAAGAAGCCTTCTAAATACCAGCATCATTATTCCACAGATGTCGTTTCTGACACAACAAAAGGAAGTTTTTGCCAGGGATATTATTCTACTAGTTATTTCTTAAGTTTTACAGAGGCATCATGGAAAGAAAATGTTCCTGTTGCCAACCCTTCCATGAGAAGCACCATTGTCTTCATAATTTGTCTGCTTGCAAGCTGAGGACTTACACAGTGCATTTTTTGCATTTTTTCGTCTACGTTGGTTTTATAARTTTAAATAAGTTCCTATCTGCCAAGTCCTTCCAAAGAGCGTTGGCATTTAACCAATTCAAGAAGCTTGCCATGAAGATTACACACCAGTTGGGCTTATTCAAAACAATAACTTTTGACCAMTGCACCAAAAGAAAATAGCCTCATTTATTGTCTTGTAATCATGCTTCTCTGCAGTGTCAGCTCTGCTTTTGCCGATGAGAAGGATGCCCCTTTGTTTTTTTACAAATATTTCAGCTAAATCTCCTTAACACTGTGCTGTTCTTTGGCTCCTTGGGTTTGGTTTTGTTTTGTTTGTTGAAAGCTCTTGTTTCAGTTCAGGCTCTAAAGAAAACCAAACAATATTGCTTGAATTGTTAAGGCAGAAATAGGCCCATAGGAAAAAAGGCCTTCTTGGAAGATTTTGTAGATCTGTATTCATGAAACAGCTGGAGATGAAACATACAGTACTAATCTTGTCCAGTTGCTCCTGGTCATGTTGCACATTCAGGAAATTCATAATTAGGTGGTTATATCCCCAGTGTTTCCCCTGTAGCACTCTTACCAACTAGCGATTTATCTTCTTTCTTGTCATTAAAAGAAAAAAAAGACTACAAAAGAAAAAGAGGGGGAGAAAATACAAACAGGAATGACTTAAAATATGCTTAATAATAATTTCTTCTCACTGTGAAGAAAAATCAGATGTTGTCATTTCAGCACATACCAGGAAACTTAGGCTGATCCATTGCCCTTTTCTATCACAGTCACACTGTATCTACTTCCTAATCAGTGTCTTTATTTTGTCAGATTTTTTTTTCTTTTTCCTTRCCAGTTATAGAGACACTTCCCTCTAAAGAGCAGCCACACCTGGCAATTAAGAAATAAATGCTTTAGTAAGTGTTTATTTTCTTGATGAATAGAAGCGCTGTATGTGGAGCTTTGTTCCTAGCTCCCTACCAGATTTCTTATTAATTCCTAAGTAGTTACTGCTCTTTATTTTGACTTCTTTAGTGCTATCATGAAAGTCTTTCCCTTCGCATTAGAAATCTTAATACTGCACATTGTAGACCATGTTTTGTCAAAAAAATCCATATCAACTTAAAAACAATCAAGGATAAAACTTGTTTTCTTGCTTGTATAGCCTTTAAATAGAACAGCCTTATCTACTGTTAATTACACAAATATGCAATTTGGGGATTTTTGTATATTGAGCAGTCGAGAAGAAATGATGTCAGCTTTGGAATTAAACTATATGTTGAGGACTCAAAAATTTGTTTTGGAATAGCAGATTAAATTTTGGGTAACTGCAGGGGGTGTTAAAATCATCATTATAGAGTTTTGCAAAAAGTAATTTTAAAAAAAATCTGGGAAAAACAAAAAGACAAATACTCAGATAACGCTGAGTTAAAGTTCAGGCCTATGAAGCGTCTAAATCTGTGATTAGAAASCTACAGCAGTGGCTTAGCAGCCCTGGCTTTTCAGAGCTAAAACCTCACAGCAAACTCATAATGCTTCCAGTAAATGYGCAAATAACTTAAAAACAATGAAAGAGTCATAAAAGTCTCTGGTGCTGGAATAGACCCTAGATCCAGACCCTAGATCACAAGCTTACCATAAATCACAGAGCAAGGTTAAAAAACAGCTTGCCCTTCCAGTCTTGTTCCTGACACTTTCTCATCCTGGGGAACTTTATGCAGATTACTTTGCACTGAGCACTCATGAGTCAGCTACAGAATACCCATGACTTTCAGCGTTTTGCTAAATGTATTTTTAGTCACAAATGCAGCAGGGATACACCTCGATCGGGCCAATTTTTCTAGCTGGCAGTGAATATCTCTGATTCCCAGGATAGCAGGGAATAGCTGTGTGTTAGTGTGGAAGCAGAGGGTTCACCACTTTTGAACGCAGCCCATTCATGCCCGTACAAATACTGAGTCTCTTTGAAAATGTTACAGAGGTGCATGATGGTTTTCCAGGAAGTGAGAAAAATTTCCTCAAAGCTTTAGATTTCTTCAAGAAAACAAGTTTCATTTTCGTAGGTGAGAAATATTTATTAAAAAAAATCACCAAGTTTCAATATATTATCTCAAAAAATGCTTGAAAAATTAAGAAAATTTCATGTCAGTGTCCTCTCCATCAATGACTCTTGTTTCCTGTAAGTTCCCCCAGATTGCGTAGAAATTTATAATATATTATTTTGAAAAGCAGTCAAGTTATAAAAGTGATTTACCAAGCTGATACTTTTTCCAGACTCAAAAAGTTATGCCTGGGATAAATTGTCTATTTAATGTTGATAAATATTTGAGCCTGGAATACGAATGTTTGGTATGGCCTTGGAAAAATCCCATCGTTTAGCTGTGCCTCAGGCTAGTATGATTTTAGAAGTAATGCTTATTTTAAAATTCCATGACTTCTTTTATCTACGGTAAATACCCAGGCTTAAACTGTCATCTTTTATCACATATACTATCACACCCAGATTCTACCCACCTTCTGAAAGCTTTAACAAAATAAAGATCTTGCAGCATACCCTAAAGATCAACAAAACCTCAAACTATTTTTGACTAAGGGAGGAGCAATGGCTGTAAAGAAGCCAATGTAGGCAATGTACGCTCTTAGCTCCTCTCTTTTGTATGCATCTTGGCAGACCGCCGCTGTGATATGTACTGAAGTGAAATAGTCTCTTGCATAAATAAGTCCTGAGCCATTTGGTGGCTGATGCGTCAAAGATGAACTTATATTTCACTTGCAAAGTGACCACAGACCCATTACAGAGCTGGAGGCATGACTGTAGCATGTTAAATAAGAAGGTAAGCAAATTTTTCACCAGTTTCTGCTTCTAGTTTTATTTTAAACCTTGAAGATTAGTACAAATTACACTAATCTTGAAGTGACGGAAAAGCAAATAGAATAACTTTCATTATCCACACATGGATTACTTGAGGCTTCATTGACGGSTATTTGTTAAAATGATTTGTGATCTGCAAAAAATAGTTGTTTCAGAGGAAAGGTGCCATACAAATGCCAAGAATTATTGTTGTAATGCCATATGCAATAGAGGTTAATTAAATATAATAGGCATTTTAGAAAGATTGAAAAAACTCTCATATATGAATTTCATAAGTCACTTTCTTTCTTCTCCCCAAATTATTTTAGTTTTAGAAATGGAATTGTGAAATAAAGAGCAATCTCCTTTGTGTTGCAGTCATCACTGAATCTGCACTCTGCAATATATATTTCTAGTTCTCTGAATTAAATTATCAGCCAGATTCAGAGAGCTGATTCCCAGCACCTACAGGCAGTGTTCTGTCCTGGACTTGCGACACGGGGCACAGAGGCCTCTCTCTCCTGTGTGACCSCACAACCCAGAGCCACAGCAGCTCAGACTGTGCCTTGGGGAGGCACACACTGAAAAAGAGCCTTTCTGCAAGACATTGCTCCCAGAAGGAGCTAGATTCATCCCTATCATGGCATTAGATGCACTTAATGCTTCTCCTGTCACTTGACTCAGTGTGGTACCTCAAAGCAGAGGAAACTTAAGAAGCATCAAATGAAATTTCAGTCTTGCCCTATGTAAGGTTGTTGAATGGCACTGTCATAGAAAAAAAAAAAAGCTTAAACTGTAAATCCTAATAATTAGCTATTTATGTGTGACTTAACTCTGTCTTGTCCAGAACAGTCACTGAATTAGTATGGGAAAGGGAAAAGATGCTTCAAGAGTCACAGGCTTCCTCCAGACTCTGTCTCCTCTCAGTCAAGGTTGTAAAGCCATAGTTTTGTGAGCATTAATACTGGATTTGTGTACATCCAGCTTCCTTCTCAGCATATTTGTCCTGGAGCAGGCATTTCTGTTGAAGYTGTCAGCATGCATGACACAGTTCATGTCAACTTGGTGCCTTTGTGTTCACCCTGCATCTGCTCTAGGATCTGACATACAGTTGGTATGGAACTGATGGACATGCCTGATCTGGCATAAAGCCTARCTGTTCAAAGTTAATTACCAGAATTTTTAAAATAAACTGGAACTGGCAGAGAGTGTTTAGATCGAATAAATACTTGGTGTCAKGTAGCAGTGCTTTTTTAATCTCTGTCCAAAAGACAAATTTATCGTGTCATCACACCACTCCCTTAGTCTTCTGGTGTTTCAGGAGATCATAGCATTTCTGTAATRGGATTCAAATGAATGCCTCATGACCATGTGCAACAACTTGGAATCRACATTGCATTGATATTGATAGTTTCTTCTGGCTGGCATTGAACTTGTCAAAGATTTACTCCAAATTGCATCAATTCTTCCAAGTGTTGGGGGCAGGTATTTATATTTAACGCTATACGCACATATTCAAAATAACATATTCAAAGTAGACAAGATTGTCTCAGCTCATTATATGACACAGTTAAGAGAGCAAACTACTTACACACCAGAAAGTTAAGGGCAATTCTGGAAACATTCAAACACTTACCTTTATTATTATCCATCATCACACTGAAGTGTTCAAAATGATCAAGCGAGCACATGCAGGATCAGGGTCCAAGATGCAATCCTCTGGGAATGCATAGTTCTGTTTGTCGTGAATTTTTTAAAAAGCTGTGATAARTAGAAGGTTAATTTCAACAAGTACTCAAGATATGGCACACCTTACTTTGTATTTCTTCTATAATAGTACACTTTGAAGAGRGAAAGAGAGCTACAGTCTTGTTAGGGAAAGATTTGAGCTTTGGATAATTTTTTTTAAGTCTCAGTAACTCATATCTTTTTACAAGTTCGAACTTGATCCTGAAGACTGCTCAGTTCCATTCATTGATTGACTGTGACTGCATTTTAGTAGTTAAAAAATAGCACCTAATATTTTAATGTAATTCACTGAATTTAAAAGAGAAAACTCATTTAATCCATAAATTATGCACCCAAAACTTACATAGACCTAGCTATGTTTAGCAGGGGATGGAGGAAACATATTTAAAGTAAAGAGATGCAAATGCTACATTTTAAAGAGTCCAGAGATCCTGCTAAAGGAGGGAAAAACAAGTTCTTTTTTTGTGATATACTGATGAAATGACCAGGTGTTTTTTTACTTGGGACAACTGAGAGGTTAAGAGTGCGAGCTAAGACAGTGAGAGGGGAAGACATTTTAGCCAGGTAAATATTAAAATATGCTTGTTAACGTCTGATTGCTTTCAAAGACTACTAACATTATTAGTTATACTTTCTTTAAAGCAAATGTATTTCTACTGCCTTTAACTAAAAATAAGAGAACATATACTGCCCAGAAAATGTACCATGTGGCAGCACCTCCACTGCRCCTGGGAAGATCAGAGATGAACAGGATTTTAAACCTGGGATGAAACAAAATGATGTTTTGCAACTTCCAGATTATATTGGTAAAAACAAGATGCTTAAAGGAATAATAAGGCTTCTTTAGATGAAAGATCCTAATCTAAATWCATGCCCCCTAAATTAAAGACAGAACTAAAAAACAGCTAAGCTTGTGATATTTCTGCATTGCTCAGAATACAATTTGGATTGGGCTGAGCTGTATTCCCCAAACAGCAGCTCTAGCTATAGTTTCATGATGCTAAGGCTTTGGCAGCAGTTCAGCCTTAAGATATTGGTAGTCCTCATTGCTAGCTTGTACCTCTGTGCTCTGCCCTCCCAGTTGTGCTGATCCAACTGTTTTCTGTATCAGTGCCATGAATCAGATCAGGAAATTGATCTGGCTGAAAAATAACATTCTAAAACTTTTTATTTTTTCCTATTCTAGCCAGATAACTCCATATTGTTCTTCACAAGGCACAGGAAGCTGTGGCACAAATGCAGGGACAGAGTGCTCCGTTACCAAGGCAGGAATGAATGGAAGGAGAGGATGGCTATAGAATAAGCCAGTGTCACTGCCAAAACATGCAGTAACATGACTTCGAGCCATATCTCATGCAGATATGCATCTCACGTTGTATTACACCRAAGAGAGACAATTCTCCTTTAGTTCAAATACAAGGGACCTGTGGGTTTAAAACAGAAAGGGCTGAATTACGTTCTTTCTCTTGCTATGTATTTCTGAGAAGCTATAGCGTTCAGCCTGATGACAGCCATGAAACCCTACCTGGTCACTAATCCCTTATCTACTCCTGTGTGTAATAACTAGTAAGAACAAATGTTGCCTGTAGTGTTTTCTGCTGGGAGGTAGTCCAGCTGCTGCAGAATGAAGATACAAACTTGTTGATAATCCAGCAATACTGTGGTTATATTACCAATCTCACCCACACCCTGAGTCATGTGCCTGCTGCCTCAGTTCCTTTTTTTTTTTTTTTTTTTTTCCTGATGAACTTTATGCATGCACTCACATGCATATGTACACAAACCATGCACTGTGGAGTTCAGGAAGGATTCCTACAAATGTAGGAATTTAAGCCTAGATTTACCCAGCCTAAATTCTACCTTAAGGTGTTTTCTAAGGCTTAAATGCTTCTGGATGCTGTGATGCAGCTGAAAGAAAACACTGAGCTAGGGATCTCAGCAGCATCTACACAGGAGGAACCTGGTCATGATGAGACCATCTTGGTGTAGATACATGGTAAGTATAAACAGTTGCTCCCTAGACAGCAAAATCTGCATACCTCGGGCTTCTTCTGTTGTCTTTGCTAACTCTATCCACTATACCTCCTTTTTTGAGGAGAACTCTCCTAATTCTGCTGTCTGTTAGCCCCCTTCTCTGCTCAGCTTCTTATTTATCCTGACTCTTGACAATTTCTCCATCCATTCCTCCCCCCCCAAYCTTCCCCAAATCCCCCTTGCAGATGAAGGGCTAGTCCAATTATAATTCTCTCTTCTGATAGAGTAAATGGTGCAGCTACTTAATATTAACTCTCTTGTTATATATTTGTGAGCCATACTGCAACTGGTGAATTGGCAGTTACACCAAATGRTAACAGTCTGGTGCCACCACTAGCTGCCCTGTGCTATGGCTTTTGATCCAGCAGGAAAAGTCTCCATATTCCAGTGCTATGAGTCAGTCAGTTCTCATCTGCTGCCGTGGTAATTTAGTACTTCTCTCTCTYCCAGGTTGATATTGGGCTATTTTCTTGTTATTAGGGTCATTAACGTTCTTATTAGGGTATATAAAAGAAAAAAAAATTGCTTTCCACTGAAGTTCTTAGGAACATACATTTGCATTTGCTTGTTTTTTCTGCATGCTGACATAAATACCTAGAATATCCAAACAGATCTCAATTCTGAGTGTCTGAGGAGAATCTGGGCATCCATCAGCCATTGTATATGGCTCTCTTTCTTCTGCAAATAAAGCTGGAATTAATTTTCCCTCAGGATAAACCCATCTGCAGGTGAAAGCTTTTCAGAACTTGAACCATCTGGGAAAAAGAATACAGCAGCTTCCCTAAATATCTCAAAATCTTCAAAAAGAGTAAAAATAAAGAAAAATCACTGAGAATCACAGCCAAAAACTTACTTTGAAAGAAAGCCCATGTGGAATGATGGAAATGTTTGGAAGGGAGACTTTCCTAGGGTGAAAAGTGTTGCTTAACTGCAGGACTCTTTGAAATGACCTGTCTGTGCTTCAACTCCAAATTCAGTTCAGTGCTGTTCACCCATGCAAGTTTGTAGCCAGTGTCAGTGAAAGCCAGAATACTGCTGTCTCTGAAACCCTTTTTTTTTTCCTTTTCCTTTATTTTTGGAACCAGTTCAGGATTAGTTGTCTATTTAGAGCTTAAATTATAAATGACTAACAGTGATAAGGGGCATGCTTGCTTCTCCAGTAGGCATGCTTTTCTGAGCTATTGCCCTCGTCCCTTGCCCTAATGTAAGTTCTCCCTAATGTCCAGTGCCGAGTTATTTATTTATATGTGTCTCAGAGGGGTTTCAGGGATATGGTTGAGGGCAGAATCTGGCTATGTTATTCTTCTGGGCTTTGTTATAATGAGCAAGAGAGAGAGAGAGTTGGATTTCTTTTTGTGGTGCCTGTACTGGTTGCAGACTAGATCATATTTTATTTCTTCGTTGGGATGATTCAGTCTTGCTTTGACTTCCCCRCTCCTTACCTAAACCATTTTCTGGTACCTCAGTTGTATTTACCAGAGCACAAAATGTGACAGGTTGATGTTTTAAAACAAGCCTTCAAGGAGTCCCTCAGGCACAGCTGGGCTCTCAGGATGTACTGCCCAGTCACTTATTCTGTTAGGACTGACAGAAGATAAGGCAAAACTGTAAAGCCAGTGCCATGGGAATGTGGCAACAGGAGGTGATCATCTCCTTTAATTAGCATGCTAAGGATGTCTTGTTTCATCAGTCAGTAGGCTTAGTTATGCAGGCAAAAAAGTGGGGCAAAATCTCTCTTTTATTTTTTATAATATGGAAACAGAGGCAGAAGCTTACTGGAAATAATATTCCTTCCCTGCTCCTGACGCTTGTTTGATAGATGAGCATTCCTATGGAGCGGAGACATTCTCCAGTCCTTTTTCCTGCTTTAGTTTTCAGCTCTTCTGACTGCTGAGGGCTTTTTCATAATTCAAAAGCCCAAAAGAAAATATGGCAAATACAAGATAACCTGCTTTTTTAATCTTTCTTTCTAGACTCTGATGGCTGGATTAATTTTCTCTTGGTGTTATTTATAATATTTTCTCAAGTTTTTTGGGTGCTAAAGACCCTTCCACCCATGATATTTCTGAGTTTCTCTTCTCTATCAGGACAATTACACGGCGGGATTGTATGTAACCAGAGCAGACATCTCTGATGGTATYGTGTTCTGCCTACCATGAGGAGTGACATACTCAAATTAGTTGTATTGTTTAGACTCCCACTGACTTGTTTGGGTGTTCCAACTCAAGGCAAAGCTGCAAAAGCAAAGACAGAATTAACAAAGTTCCTCTTGACCTTCCACTATCTGCGGACAAAGAGACATCGGTCCATAAACTCAATGTTTAGTTAAAACATAACTGCTGGTACTGTTAAGTTCATAATGAGGAAAATGAAGGAGAGATCAAAAGATTTGCTTTTTGTGGATTTAATTTTCTTCCTCGTCTTTGCACTTTGGTCGTAAACACTGCAGTTCCCCCTCTGCCCTCCTGTTCCATATACTGAAGATTAAGTTGGGAAATATTTTTAGAAAAGACATGAGTATACAGAAGAGAGTATTAGACTGTGACCTTCTAGCTGCTTTTGAAATTTTTGAAGGCTACATGGCAAATGTTCTTAGTATTTCCAAATTCTCAGAAAAAGGAGATTCATGGATTGCTCTTCATTAATTTAAGTTTACAAACTAATTGGCCCCATATATGTTTATTCCATCTCTTCCTCTTATGCATGCACACACGAAGTAAAGCCAACACATATATTCCAAAAGCCCTGAAACAGAGATAATGAATCCACAGTATTGCCTCAATAGTTATTGGCATGGAATGAAAAGTAAACAGCAAAACAGGAAAAGGAAGGCTGAAACTAGATTAAACAGATTGCTGCATTCAAGAGTGTGCAGTCATCTGGGAACTTAATGAAAAAAGAATCGAAGAGAAAGTTAAAACAAATAACATACAGGCCTCTCTTGTATTTTTTAAAATCCTTCACCAGCTGTGCAATAAAATGTCTTTAACAAACTAGCATGAGGTATAAAACTTTGAAGATATATAAAATTAACCTTTCATTCACTAAGGTAAGCAAACTATCAGGTTATTCCTCATCACTGGAATTCAAATCAGGCCTACAACCATTTGACAGGAACCAAAATAAGAGTGTCAGAGATACAGAAACGGAGCTTCTTTGTTTCAGTTGCAGGTAAAAATATATTTTTTCAGGATAAACACGTTACCAATAGAAATTTATGCTGCATATATGTAACATATATGCTGGCTTCAATTATCAGTAAAAAGAGGTGTGCAAAAATCAAGGTAATTTAAAAACCTGGCCTATCACCAGAGCCAGCTAGATCTCTTATGATTTCTATCATTTGAAGCCAAAATCTCCTGTTGAACACACTAATCCTCTTTAATCCTGATTTGGATTTGAACCCTAGGTCCTAGGGTAAATCAAATCCAGATCTTAACATGTTCTTTCCAGACTATTTCTGATCATAGGATAACCCTATAGAAATAATCTGGCATTACTTCTGTAACAATTTCCAAGGGCTGCAACTAGGAATCTTGCTATTTTCCAGACTGACTTCACAGAGATACATTTTCAGTTTAGGTGATCTAGCCAAAAAATAAGATTCCTAGCCTCATAAGCACTATTTGTGGTGAAATARTGAAACTAAGTGATGGTGAAAATTATCTTAGCTTAAAAGTTTTATCAGTACAACCAATCACATCAACTAACAAGCACTTTTTCCTCTCATTGGGCTCTCTTTCATCTTCAAGAGCAATAAAACAAGCAACTTACAGTATTCTTGAGTTCTGCTRTCACCCCTTCAACTGAGAACTTTTTGGAGGAAAAAATGCACTGCTTCTTACTGAGCAGGAACAGGACAATATTGTTTTCAAGCAAGTTAAACAGAAACGCGTCTGCTCCTGCTCTTATACAAACACCTCTAACCAACCCTGCAGACCATTACCATCATCGAGTTTAAAAGCTAGAAGCAGAAGTCTCCTATTATGCTATCAAAGGCATTGTAGTTGGGCATGCACTGTCTTTTTGATGAATTGTATAATAGAGGACACATCTTCCTTAAATATCCCATGAAGTCTTCTGTTTTAGGTCAGAAAAGATCTCATTTGCTTAGCTCAGCCTGAGCTAATGAATCCCACAGGCTCACCTGCAGAGCCTGTGGGAGCCTGTGTTACAACTGAAGTTACTTAAAAGCCAGAGAGATCTCTTCTGAATTCAAACTCAGGTAGCTGTGATCTGGCTTCTTACATTTCCAATGATATTTTAAATGAGGTTATAGTTAAAAAAAATCATTTACCAGTATTGTGTAGCAAGCATTGCTTAACCTATATTAGCTGTATTTCAATTTTCAAGAAAGAGAGATCCAGATAAAACTATGTGCCCTCCAGTTCTTCTAAATGGCAGGTATTGTAACAAAGTACAAGGAGAATTTGGAAGGCAATGATTGTAATTATTTATAGTACTAGCATCCAAAGGTATTGGGAGAAGGGGTGGTTCTTGTCAAAGTCACCAATTCTGTTCTTCTAACAAGCAAGACTTACTACTGTGTAACAAAATCTTTCTTCTATAAAAGGAACTATTACATAGCCATCTGTATAAGTATTTGGACTACTGAAAGCCCTTTGTAGCTTAACTATGGAGAGAAGATGCTGTTAAAGCAGGAACTGAGGTTTTTAAATTGCAGTGGAGTTCTTGGTTACTGTGAAGGTGGAAGAGGACTTCCCACTACACTAAGAAAGCCCAGACTCCTACGCGTAACTTATACAGACTTACATATAGCCCCTGCTCTGTTAAACTGGATTCTGGTTGGGATCACTGGCAAACTAAGGTCAGTGCTAAGGTGATTTGTGCTGTAGCTGTCTGAACTGTATCTGACCTGTGAACAAACAGGAGATTTCTAGTTCTTGTACAGCCAGTATCTTAACCTTCATCTGTACAAGGATTTTCATGGAAAAGTAGAAAAGATATTTTGAAAAAAATACACATTATAAGTGGACATGTGATTCCATCTATATGAGCCACAGAGGCCAAAGGTCATTCCACAGAAATGAAAATGTCCTTACTATATGTGAAGCCATGATAACACAACAGCGAGTCTACATATAGAAGTCAGAGTGGCTCTCTGACTGCTGTCATTTCATTTCTTAACAGATTCCAGATAAAGGCATCATAGAAACAGTATTAAGACACTAGAAGTCTGAGCCATAATGCTCATCTCTGTCTTTCTAACCTTAGAGATTAGTTCTTGTGTTCCTCTGGRAATACAGGGAACTGTGCCTATTTCAGCAGCCAGATCAGAGGATGCATTTGCAGCTGATCTTCCCCCAGCTGTTGGAGTGGGTGCTACTCCCTACTGTGCCCAACAGGTTTTCAGCCCCAAGTCCATGGATCCCCCYGTCTCCTCCACCCTGGAAATGCTTAAAGAGCTGAACGTTTAGAACCAGGTGATTTCTCCTTGTGCTCCCTGCTGAGCACTCAGCTGCAATCCCTGCACCCAGTGGAATGCAGGTGGCAGATAGCAGCCTGCAATTACTTCAAGGACTGCAAACAGAGGGAAAAAGTACTCAAAGAGATGAAATCCTGGTCTAAATGAAATCAGAAGGAATTTAGCTGTTTACATGAATGGAGCCAGGATTACCCCTCTAGCCGAGATGATAAGACCTCCAAGTTTATCTATACATTTACTCTTGTTTTCTGCCAGCAATAAACACAGTAAAAAGTAAGATAAAGAAGTATCAAAGGAGCTGACTGTGCTACAAGGGATGTTGCTCCTAGCTGCAGGCCACAAGATTATCTTGCACAAAGTGGTAAGTATGAAAGCCATTGTGCAAACACTACGCACCATTGTTTATTTTGTCACATCACAGCTAATCATAACCCTTTCAAAATGCTGACCAGATATTATGGAGAGCACCACACTGTCATTACTATGGAAGGTAATTGCTGCTGGATTGAGGAGATCACTTAAACCACTTGGCTATTGTTTATATCTGTTGTTRTATGTCACTTCAAAGCTCATCTGCTCTTAGGAATGGAATTTAATTATGGACAAGATCTGTTCTGGATATGAACTGTGACGTACACTAAGATCTGACCATTATCTGCTATGCCATACATGACACTACCATAACTTAGTACTCTTTCTCTGTGCCTTGGCAAGGGAGAAAGCCTCTTCCCAAGTGCTCTTGTAAACAGTATTGCCACTGTGCTACATAAGGGTAGAGTTCTGTCAGAGGAACTGGTGATTTTAAGATGTTACTAGCCACAGCTATCTGTCCTGCTTAGGACAAACACTTTYACACTGCTACAGTGGATGAGGTGTAACCCAGAGGTATCAAATTTGGTGCTCATGAGCTGATACGTGCATGTGCAGTGTCCATCTGTTTGAGGCTTTCTTTATCTGAGATCACCCCAGTTCTGACTGTCTTGTAATCAAGAAATCCTAGAGAAATGGCATTTGACCTCAAGTGACCACTGATGATTTACTGTCCTGACAGAGTCGTCACATGAGGAAAGAAGACAGAGCTGAGGAAGCCACAGGGGCGTCTGCTACCTGGCTGCTGAAGACTACTGCTTTTTTTTAGTACAGTTGGTAGAACACCTATCTGGACTACACACAGCTCAAGGTCTGGCACATTAGCCAAAACTGTTAGTAAAAGTGGATTTGCACTTAGATATTACTYTCTGAACTGGAGCAGCAGGACTCTGGTAAGGGGCAGTTAGCGACCACAAAGCTGGGTAGGATAGAAGAGTAATTTCACAGAATCACAAAACAGTTGAGGTTGGAAGGGACCTCTGGAGATCATCTATTCCAACCCCCCTGCTCAAGCAGAGTCACCTAGAGCACACTAGRTGCTGAAGTGACATCTCTGTCACTTCAGATGTCCCTTCCGTGAGCTACCAGAGCCATGATTCACAGTACACTCATATTTCTGTTCGACTTCTGAAAAATTCAGAAATGAACATGTGCAAAAATATGCAAAGGAAGAACTGAAGAAACCTTTTCTTCATTTTAAAGAGACATTGACATTGGGTGATTTGGGTGAAAGTACAGGGAGTAAAATGAAGTTCTTGATTTTGACTTTTGCCTATCACTTCCTATCCTCAATTACACACAATTTTTTGAATGGAATTGAGAAATACAATTTAAGCAATATGAATTTACAAYGATTATATAYATTATTACAAGCTGCATACACATTTTCATAAATCCAAATCAGTATACTGATTCCACTAGTTATCAACTGAACATTGACAACATTCGAGTAATTAATATTCAGCCTCAGAGTGGGAAAACATTATGTTAATCATGATTTCAATACGATTTTTCTTCCCAAATGTGAGGTGGGGCCCTTCAATTCTTTCTGTGCTCCTTTTTTGTAAAGAGGCTGACACAGGTGCTTCTTTACTTGTTGTATTTTCCCTTAAAAAAATCACTGACAGGTTAGGCTTTTCAAAAAAWTTTCTCTGAATCAGGAGATTTAACCTATATTCAATTTTCGTGTTTTGTATTCTGATTTCTACTTGTTGCAAATAGCACAGGCTTGAAAGCACCAAGAAGAAAGCTCCCAAGCACAGATACACCAGAGGCCAAAAGGGCGTTAGCTTGCCTGGTCTTGATGGACATGACGTGTTGCAGAGTTCATCCTTCCCGTCACACGGCCTGACACAACGGGAAGAGAAAGAGAATTACACAGCTTTGCATCCTCTGGGGAGCTCTCCCATGGACTCAGTGCATCAGAAACAGCCTCTGTGTCAGGAGACTTCAGTTCTGTTTCCCTTCTTCTCACAGTGAATAATCTCCAGTAATCAAATGCACCAGTAATATGAAGATGAATCAGATATCCTCAGTCATTTAGTGCCCTGAGATYTGCGCCTGAAAATGTACTGCAAGTTGAGGACTATTGTTGTCAGCTTCTAGTCACTTCAGTAGGGTCAAGATCAGGAGGAGCCAAGCCCATGGAAGCAGGGTCGTTTCTCTGCTCTTGCTCTGTTTGCTGGAAGTGTTATTGCCTTTGCTTTTATGGTTACCAAGACAGGCATCAATGTATAAATCTGCGCACTTCAGCCTTGTTGAGTCTGCTAGACAAACTTGCACAGTCCCTGCAGAGGTGTGAACTTCCCCAGTTAATCTTAATGAAGTGTTAACTTCAAAGCTGAGCTGTAGCCATTTATAGGTTAACAGAACCTTAGAGGGAAAAAAACCCGCCCAGCTTGAGTTACTAGAAAATAGCTCCAAGGGGACAGGGAGAGGATTGGTCAAATTTGGTGGCTATTCCGGGATCTGGAAAAAGTCCCGCTTCACTGACAGCCTTTGCTTGTGCACCACTTCCATTGCAGCTGCATTGTTAAGAGACTACAGGGTCAGGCAGCCAGACTGGAAAAATTGTACAGTGAATGCATGCTAAAAATATCACTGGAATGGAGCAGATGGAGCAAGATAAGGAGGCCTGGAAGATAAAGGCTAAGAGGAACCGTGTAAACTTACAGAGCTCAGTGATGACCTTGCTCATATCATCCTTTACCTTAGTGAAATGTCAGAGCCAAATTCAACTTCTGAGCCTAGATTTAATCTATGTACTTTCAGAGTCTTTAGTTACCCAGTCAATGACATCAGGATGCAGATCTGTTATCCTGAAAACAGTAAAGTGCAGGCTTCAGACTGGTCTGTAGATGATGCTTATGGAATTACTATTACCTTTTTACTAGCATCACTTTCCGCTATGGTTGCATTAGTGCATTTGGACGTGTGTATCCATATCGTGGACCCAAAGTGCAGGTCTCTGGGAACAAGTCCTTCATTTGGAGGAGTCTTACAAGATYGTTTTCCTGGTACAATGACATTAAAGTGGAGCCTCTGCAAGGAAATCCTCCTTGACATGTCTCTACCTGAGTTCTCCTGCTAGAGGTATATGATTTGCAACCAAGAAGCCCACCTAAGAATTGGAGAGGAAAGATGTGGCTTGTGGAATGAGGTCCAATCTTGGATCCAATCAGTATGTATTCACTTCCTCTTTTCAACTTAAACTGATTGATCTTTTTGCTCATTTATATCCTCTTTAAGAGGGTGAATGCATTGAGCTCATGCAGTTTTGGGGACCATATAAACAGACTGGCAGAACTCTCCCTGGAGGGTTTCCAAKGATGTGTCCCCAGCTCAGATTTGCATGACTTTTGCATTCAGGTGCTCAAACAAGTGAAAACAGAGATGCCTCATTTTTAACTGTCAAAGGCAACGGAAAAAAAGCATCACTCATTTGAAACAGTTGATCTATCCCAAAAAGGCAAAGTTGCTATGCAGAGTAATGCAATTTGCATTCCRGATATAAGAACTTAAATATAAAAAAGGAAGATTCTTCCTGGCACTTTATTCCAAGCTCCCTTGAAGACCTCTGATTCAGCTGATTACTAATTGCAAGTGCATGCCCACATTTGCCTGTGTAAGCTTTTATAATATAAAAATGGGGGAAAAAAGATGAATTATTCCTGAGAAGCTCAAAAGTAAATGGCTATGTTGCTGTGGATGCAGGGTTTTGTTTCTAATACCTTTTTCCCCCCATCGTTAGCTACTATTAATTAATAAAAAGCAGTTCACTGCTGGCTTTCCATCATAATGTTTGTCTGAACTCCCCTCTGCCCCCACTGTGCTGTTGTGGGTAACAGTGGGGCACCACATTTGCAAAATTTTATTTTGTGACTAAAAGATGGATGCTGGTCAGATGCTGCAGAACATCTGAAGAACAGTAAACAGTACTTCCACATCCCCAGGATTTTCTTCTGAGTACCTCAAAAGCAACTGTGCTCATCAGGGTCAGGAAGCAGTTGTTTTCCCATTGCAAAGTGATTTCATRCTAGCTGTTAACAGATGGTTCTCCTTTCTCTGAAACATTTTGCATTAGGCAAGACAGACTGTTAATGTGAGCCTGGTATCAGTGGTCAGGTAAAGGCAATAGTAGAGGCGAAGGGCGAGAGGCTGCACGTGCTCCTTTTGGCAGCAGCGGGTCACCGAGCGCTGGGGATAGGAAGCGTTATTTCACCTAAACAGTTATAACGCRACTGGGAGGAAAGGGTCTCTCAGCAGCCTCAAGCTGTTAGATCTATTGAGCTGTTGTGACACTTGGCTCTCCGTCACAAAACCTAATTTACAGCTGCCAATAAGTTTTCTCTTTCCTGACCCAGGGAGGCTCTCTTTTTTCATTACGCTGGGAATGCTAGCGGCGGTTTGCTGCGAAAGGCACGCGGCACAGGCTGCCGGCGAGCACAGTGCTGCTAGGAGGCTGCGCTGCTTCTCCCCGGCCTCTTCTGACAGCAAAGCTCTGCTTGCGGCTGCTCTCCTTGGCCAGGAACATGTTGCTGGTTGCTAATCTGGTTCCTGTTGCCTCCTTCCCAGAACATGTGTTCAGGGGGGACAATTTGGGCTGCACAGAGTCATTCCTCATCCTTTAGGGATGAAAGGATGTAACGATGTCTACATTTTTCAGTAAGATTCAGCATCCAACTCTAAAATCTGGCTGTGTTGGGTTCTCCCAGAACTCGGACCTTGATGTGTATATGGGAACACAGTGGAATGGCTGTACTTGGGCTTATCAGATGCAGCCTATACATTTCTGGYTTTTAATTGCATACCCTATATGCTCTTTACTTAGAGGATTTTGACCAAACACTAACTACTAGGAGAAATAATGACTCTACTTTTACAGGTTAACAACTAAGGTTTAAAACCTCACATTATTTCTTCTCTCAATTGTTATCATTTACATAGTAACAGCAGAAAGAAACAATGCACCTCATAACAAAAAATAACCTATTGAATGGGAAAAAACAAATGTTTCCCTAAAGGCTGCTCTGCAGGCCTGTCAAGACAGTTATAAATAAGCTATGTTGTTGTATTTTTCTTCACAATCTGATTTGCATAGCAATAGGGCTTGCAATAGTTYAAATTCAGACCAATGAATATACTGTTGTCTGTTTAAATACCAAATCACTAAGGCTACAGCAGCACAAGTTCTTAAGTGTCCCTCACCTCCTAGTAAACTCAGTACTAACAATCAAAGTGGTGTGAGTGCACATGCTTGTGCCTACGTGCGCTTGTATATGTATATATGGAATAACAAAGTAAACTATGACTATTCAGTCTGAAAAGAGATGACCGAGGGGGGAATATGGTAAAGTCTGCACTGTCAAGTGTCATGCAGAAGATGAATAAGAACTGACTGCTCRCACTCTGTTTCACTTCAAGAGCTAATGGATATCAGGGGAAGCTAGCAGAGACCAGGTTCAAAACAAAGTAGATGTGGTATCATTCAATTATGCCRTGAAATTCACTGCCATGGGACCGTGCTAAAGATTTACCCGGGTTCAAGGGAAGACTGGGCAAGTTCAAGCAAGAGAWATCCATTGACAATTATTAAATATAAAGTCACTGGCTCTGGCTCACTGAGCTGTAAATGGTCGGAGGTTGGAGGATATCTGGGGGAAATACCACTTCTCTGTCAGCATGTGCCTCCTTGACTCAGCTCTTACACTCTTCCATGAGGATCTGCTGGAGAGCAGGATACAAGGGAGGGGGATCTTGGTCTTTTCTCGTGTGATATTTCCACTATCATGTAAATCCATTTCTAAGAAYATGTGTTGACAGCTTTGGTGCAGTGCAGAGTATCAACCTCTCCAACCATTTCAGCTGGAGGGACAGGGATGTGATGATACAGTTCATATTTAAGTAGATCAGGATCAAGTCCTGAAGATGAAGACTGAGATGTGCAGATCAATGGATTGCAATCATAGTACCTGCAGACAGGCCTAGTCACTAAGTAGCATTTTGCACAGGTCTAACTATCCACGCTGCTGAGTCCAGTACAGGACTAGTACCATCGCTTAAGTTGGGCCTTACCATATTAACCTCTTTCTGAACAGAGTAAGTTCCTGGAGAACCAATATACCTTTCACTTTTGGCTCCTACTGAAATGTTTCATTTTTAGTAAAATAAAATAGTAAAATGAAGATAAAAAAACAAAATAGCAATCTATTTTAATATATAGATTCATGGAAAGTAGTCTGTTGGAGTTGCCTGTTAAAATTACAGTATACATAATATACTAATGTTTCTCAGCCTTTCATAGTGTGGCCTTGATTTTAACAGACTATGGAAAGGCTGAGAAGTGCTACTGTGAATCATCGACAGTCATGTGAATCACTTCCCCTTGCAACTCTGATCACACAGCATACTCTGGCAGACACAACAATAACATTTATGAAAAAATAATGGCAATTGTATCATTAATATAGTAAGCTGCTGAAAATAAGACCACCACCACCATGCTATTCATTCTCTCTCTGTGGCCCACTAATGATGTATTTACTAAGATTGCTGAGCCATAGAAATATATAGACCTGTAATTAATATCTTGAGTCATTCAAATGAAAAAAATCTATTCTGAAATTCTAAGACTTTAATTAAGAGCTTTAAAGAAACCTATAGTTGCTACATACTTTTTTGTAACATTATTGTTTTGCATATTACCTTTATGATATTATTGTTTAAAAGACTTCTAAGGGGTAAATGAAATAATGAGAATACTAGTTGCAAAAAAAGTTTATTGAGCTAAATTCATAGGTCGGTAGCCCCACAGATCAAAATAAGTCTTTTTCCCTTTTTCTACAGTACCAAACTCTGTTCTTCATTAAAAGCGCAGTTGCCGTAATTGCAGTGCAGGGTGTTGAGACTTTTGTRCTATTATTAGGCTGGGTAAACAACGTGCAAAGAAGGATATGAGGACTTCAAGTGTCAGCATTCAAAGAAACGCCTGGGTTTCTGTGATACACAGCAGAAACGGATGATGATCATGACACTGTAAGAAAATGCATTTGGCTCATCAAACCCAACACTTTATCTCCATTATGAAAAGTCTGTCAGTTAAAATATGAAAGAACAAATGGGAGCAATGGACTGCAAGTGACAAACTGCAGAGGCAGGAGTGACAGAGAGTCGAAACCAKACTGCAGAAGACAGCACCGTACTAGCAGCTCTCTCTCTCTGTTGGAAGTGGCAAGGCCAATAGCGAGCTAGAAATGGAGGACAAGTTGGACAGATAGAGAAAGGACCTGAGCTTCTACCCACGATCTGATCTGCAGCCAAAGCAAAAATTTAATTAATATCTTTAAATAGTCAGCCCCCTTACTGTAGAGAGATTTGCTGTTCTCAGTGCTTTTCATTTCAGTCTGATGTTAAATTTCCATAGGAAAAGCATTGTACCTCTGCAGACAATAAACCCCATGAAACTGTGGTAATAAATGAGCATGGAATGGAATAGCTCTCATTCAACAGCTTCCTGTTGGCTGCATTACCGCCCTTCTCGATTATTGCAGCTTCCTCCTCAGCCTGCCTTGGTTCCTGGAAGAACGCAGTAAAATGCACCCAAGGCGGTTTAGCCMTCAGCTCATTCCCACTAACTCACTCTAGCAGACTTGGACATCCTGACCTTACTTCCTAATTCTGTACCATACTCTCTGCATGTGAAAAAAGGTATTATTTTAATTCATTATTATCTATTAATAATTTTATTGTTATCCTAATTATTTTTATCAATGGCACATTAAGTCCAGACATCTTTGCAGGGGACGTTGCTGAAGATAGCCATGGCGAGTTAGTGGACAGGGGTGCAGTAGTGCATTGTCTGTGCAGTTACTCACGATGAGACTATAAGATACCTTCTCATACACATTATATTGTATCTTGCTTTGTGTCCGTGCTCACTCTTTCTGTTAAATAATAAACAATAGGTTTATACACTTCTAAATGTACTGTTCTCTCTTTATTTCCTCTACCACTTCCAGTCCAACTCAAAGTTTTGTTTAAGACTCAAAAGACGCATAGACATTCAAAGTATTACTGCTTTGTCATGCTAAAACGACGTCTGCCTAACGTGACTCTGGCTTTCCTAAAGYGACTCTTTCCTAAAGCTTTCCTAATACAGGCTGTCTAATTTGTCTTACATAACTTTCTGCTAGCAAGTTCATCAAGGAAATGACTCCTAATTTCAGCATGATTTGATCTTTGTGTCTTGGACATCTCCAGCRGACTGAGACAAGGGGCACAACCAGCTGGTGTGGCCACTGGTGAACTGGCAAATAGTTGCTGGGAACCAGTGTAGGAGATGGCAGCAGCTGCAGGCAGAACTGGAGGCACCCAGTGCCCAGGTGGGTTCCCAGCTGGGGGAGTTGGCCAAAAGGAGATTTGGGGCAAGGTGGGACAGGAAGGAGCCCTAGTTTGGGAAAGGGGAGCCAGTAGAGGCTGGCATGGGTTATCGGGATTGGATGGGAAGAGATTTGGAGCAAAGTGGGAGACAGAAGATCAAAAACTGAAAGGGATTTTATGTGGAAGAAATCGAGGGATGTGTAGGTAAATTAAGGCTTGTGTGGAAAGCTTTCGGACTTCTGTTTCATTGAATGAGGTCCTTTTTCCCTGCATCGGCTGCCTGAGTGCTTGTAAGGGAAAGTAAACTTTCTTACTTGATGGGAACAGTCATACATTTGCTTTTCAGGTCAGAATGTTGAATGCTGTGTTGTAAAATTTAACATGTTAAATGTGGAACTATTAATGAAGAAAACTTGTTGTTTGTACAAGGTTGTTACCCTGTATTASATACTATATTCATCAAATACATATAATACGTAGTATATGTAAATATAAAATACTATTGACTTATCATTTAAATATAGGCCCATCCAGTGAATCAGGTTCAGGAATGGACCTCTTATATTCCTGCTGAGGACCTAGTACTTCTTGCAGTTTGAAGTCTTTTTATAGCTTAGTTACTACAGATCAGCTCAGCAGTACTGCTTAAAAAGAGCACCTGACTTTCCTACTCTTCTTGTTCACTACATTTCACTGAACACCAGACAATGTACATCATCTCAGCTTTAGGCCTTTGTTACACGGTCTTGGCCTTCCGTAACACCCTTGTTTCACCAGAATTTGGGTCAACTCGAGAATGAAAAATATCTTTTACAGATGCATTTGCCAAGGAAAGTAAAAATTCTATCTTGAAGGCTCACTTAAAGACATTGAGGTGGCTAGAAAACTTGTCACCTGAAAATATAGTATCAGCTCTGCTGCTTCTACCTTGTATATTCTTACTGTCCAAATCTTTTATATTGGTGAGGTGAGAGACAAATCATAGCTTACCTTCCCTCCCCCCCAAATCTCAGGTTGAGTTTGTACACTAGACAGTTACAAAAGTGATCTCTTGCTTATAAAATGGGAAAKTTTATGTGGAATTATAGCATGTCAGTCCAAAACTCCAGCAAGGAGTCCTGCTCCACCCCTGCCTGAGAATGCACTCTAAATAGCCTAGATGAAGTCAACCTTGGTAGCAGTCTGTAAAGGTAACTGTTGCTTTCAGGACACGATGGGCCCAGATCAAGGATCCCAGATCTGAGGAGAGATCATCTGCTCAGCCCCAGCTCCAAGATGCAAACAGCAGAGTTGTCATAAATATGAATAACTGGAATTTGTATCAGGGTGATGATGATGTAATTTGGACAGCTGGGACATCACATGAAAGCCAAAGAAAAATAAGAAACAACACATTCATAAACACAGACACGCACACACTATCGGGAAGTTTCACCTCAGGAAATCACTGTGGCTCACTGTTCCTGCCAGTAATGTGTCTGCAAATGTCACCCAGCAGCAATGCCTAACTCCACTAGCAGCCCCAGAAAACAGAGGCAACCAAAACGGTGATGAGAAAGAGATTGCCACATACTTTTGAAACAAGTCAGGGATCGGACCAATTGGGAGAAAAATTACGCAACAAAATAAACAACTTTTGCCAAGAAAACCAAGACGGAGGGAGGAAGTTGCCTGTGCCAGTCCTGCTCACAGAGGAGAAATCTCTGTTTCTCTGGGACAGGACAATACAGTGGGAGTCAATATTTGCTTCTCTATTTGTTTGCTTCCTTCGCTACTTAACACTTTGGATAACTATTTTGTCCAAACTGGTGATCACACCCAAAGCTTCCCCTGTGAAATGGTATCTGGCTACACACAAYGTGTGAAACAACTACACTAAATTTTAGCAGGTATATGTGGCATGGGAAAATGATTTCTTTAYGCCGGAGAACCCTCATTTTCTTCTTTGACTTAAACTTACAGAAGATCTCTGTTGTCTATCCACAGAAGTAAGCACTCCCTTACCTTTACACTAATTTAACTGTATAGCATATAACAATATATATAATAATATAACTATATATATGACAATATAACTCTATAGTGTATATATAGCTATAATTACTATTAAATATTAACTATTCCTATAACTATTCAGACTTACAATTAGAGAAGGAAAAATGACAGGCCCAGGAAAATGTAATTCCATTTTCTAGTGTCTGTGAGCACGCCTGTGTTGCACAGTAAAACAAGAGGATTGGGAGACCAAGCCAAGGGGGGCACCTTCTGATAAAGGTAGCAGAAGACACGGGGATTCATGGCTGTCTTTAAGAGCTTACAGGGATCCCTCGCTAAAAAAGTCTCTTGAGTTTCACTGCTGGTGTCCTGCTGATGGTGGGATACAAAGTAGTATTAGACAACCCACATTCAAATGCTGCTTCATTTTCTGAGGTCTATTCTACCTCCAATGGCTCTGCTGACATTATTAGCAAATTTGCCAATCACAATGGTAATCACAAGCCTGTCAGGAAATGAAGTCACAAGAGTAACTGAAATAACTTCAGAAAAACCTTCAGCAAAATCATTACCGATGCAGRCTGAATTAGAAACAGTGGAAAACTGTCTCTCATTACAAGTTGCCACAATACGCAGATTAAAAAAATAATCTGGTTGATGGTACCATGTGCCTCTTCAGGTGGACTGAACAAGGACTTGGCTCGGGAGAGTATTCACAGCATTTTTAACAGGTTAATACTGGCAAGTTTATTTAATACACTGAGCTCAGTTCCTGTTGGCTAATGTTAATGTTGGCACAATTAGGCTGATGAGAACACTGTGCAGACGTCTTCTGGTGATCCAGTCCCTCCACAACACTTACAACTATCGGATAATAAACTCTTTTTCCATGGTTGCTCTGGTTGGTGATTCACTGAAGATTACTTCCTCTAGTTTCTCCGCTTCTTTCTGTAATGTGTCTGGCCTTCTTACCTAACTCCGTACTTTCCTTTCAGCAGCTCTAGTTATTGGCCAGCCAGGACTTCTCTGAGATTTCTTGTGGCTAAAGCTAGGAGGGCACCAAGCAACGGACTTTCACATCCCAGGCTGGGGCCACAGTGGGTTTGGGCGAGCAGAGGGCTAAGCTGCAGAGCAGGGGTGAAGAGTCCCAGTGGTGACAGGCGGCACACTGCTCATCTCATTACTTTTTTTCATTCGAAATTGTTACAGGTACTTCATCTTGCTAGAATTTAGCTTCTTTTAATGTGAGCTTTTTCTCTACGCTAGACATGCCTTACTCCTCTGTAGCTGATACTCTGCCGTTAGCCTATGCTGCTGGTTCCTTGTTATTATTTGCTAAATGCTACGTTGAAACATGATCGTAAATTTAAACTCYCACCTTATTTAAACCTCTGTTTAGGATTAAAAGTGTAAATCATAATTTTCCTACTGGAGGTTAATTAATTTTTGTCCATTGCTTTTGTCTCTAACAGCTAAGTTTTGCTATCTGTTTTTAATCTCCCCATTACTTTTAGTTATGCTCACTTTACCCTATAATCATTGCTAGGGTAAAGTAGAAAAATGAGAGGTAGATGTGGGAAAACCAACAGGTTTTGCCTGTTCAATGTGCAGGGSGAGAGATTTCACAAAAGCACCCCTAGAACGATTACTGCTTGCGAGATCCAGAAGGCAAGAGCCAAACCTCTGCTCCCTGAAGAGTCACGGCTTCCCGTGGTGGGAACACGCTTTTAGTTCCCTTGGCAGCAACCTCTAGCATCACTGGGAAGGGCAAAACAGGTTTTAGCTGCTATGTTTTCCCCCATACCTGCTCTTTTGCAGCTCAGGAGAAAGGTCTGAGATTTTGGAGCATTTCAGCATTTTAGCTTTCTCTTCTACAAAGGCCCGTAGCTATGGGGTGGAGAGCAGACTATAAAACACTGTGTTGAAAGCAGTTTTAGTCCCCTGGCTATGTCTGGACTGAGGAATGTGGGTTTCACAGCATTCAGATGGCTTCTCAGCCAGGGTGCGTTGTCTGCTCGGTGCCCAAGTGCCAGGCTTTTCTCTGTATTTTCACTTTTATGAGAAGGAAATCTGTACGTGTGGGCCAGATGGAGGTCACTATGTTGTTTAATCGGATTGTAAGTCTGGATATCAAGGACCAAAGCCCAGGKACAACTAGTGGTATGTACCCACAACTCATCTGAAGCATCACCTCGTGGAAGTCCCTATTGYCAGTGAGGGAAGAGGCCCTTGATGTGATAGGCAGAATCTGGCWGCTCCTGTTGTCCTGACTTTTCTCGTATTTTAGCCATTAGAGCATTTATTAAATAAGCATTTTTCCAGTGTTTCTCTTCCATGCAAACTCCTGCTTTAGTTGCCATAGGGATGGCCTGTGACTGCAACTGGGAAGGATCTCAAGGCCATTGCTCTGGTGATGTGATGTCTGCTGTCAGTAAGTGAAACCCCTACTTATTTGCATTTCACAGCTTCAGTGATGTTTATTGCCAGCTTCAGAGCAGATGAAAAGAATGATTTGTTTTACTTAATCTATTTTTTTCCTGCAGGCCAGTTACAAATCTATTTTGTATTCTTTTCTGATAGAAGTCAACATGAATCAAGGCTAGAAACTCATTATCTGAAGCAAAGAATATGCTGTTGACCTTATCTCCAATCTCAAGACATCATATAGATTTTCAAGAAGCAAAAAGTATAAGGAATTGATCTGTGCATGYGGGGGATCAGTTGTCAACTGTTTATTTCAAAAGGCATTTTTTCAGAATGGCATTAGTCATTTACATGCAATAGAAAATGAGGAAAGTAGCTTTTCTTGTAGTGCATTGCTTTCATTTGCAAAAAAATACGTTGACARTATTATTCTGAATTGAAAGATGTTCTGAGCCCAAGATGTGATAAATATGATACTCAAAGAAGAGAATAAAGGCCRTATTTTAAGGAGTGTCCAGACTATGTGTGCTTCCTTCCTCCCGCTGGGTAGGGAGTAGAGCTGCCTTCCATTTTTTTGTCCACCCTGAGCAATTTAAGACATATCTAAACTACAGGACCAGCAGTGCTTCCTGCTTGTGGATTACACCCAAGCATGCAACTTTCCACTCTCTTCYCCTGTATTTTGGTTTCTATGGGAAGGAAGTAGAGGCATATTACTCTCCAACCAAATTTCCAATGGAACAAGACTGCAGGAAAGATCTGTAAAGAACATTTCCCACGTGCATTGCCAGGATGAGCACTGCCCCACCTTCCTGAAAACAGAGATGTCTTCATTTCTCTGTCATTCCCTGCTGGTCTTAGTCCTCCTGTCCCCCTGTGTCTTTTGATTCCTTCCCTATTCCATTGCTACCTTTGCTTTTTCCTCTCCTCCATCCAACCTCACCTCCTGCTCRGTCCTCCTTTTTCCCCGGGTCACTTAGGTCCTTTCCATTGCTCATAYAGGTAAAATTTCCTACCTGAATAGGAATGGTCCTGCTGGCTAGGTAGGAAGGGTCGATAGAGAATAAATGGATGCACAAACAGACGAAAGCTGCATTGAACGGTGCAGTAGAAACACGGTCCTGTGAGAAATAACATGGCTTAACACAGTGCTTAAAACCTAGCGGGCCTTGCTTGTTCTRCTTGTGGCAACACGTTCGGGCGTTACTTCCTCGAAAACTGTGAGGCCCTTGTCAAGTAGGAGACGTAGCAGAATAAACATTTGTGTAATGTGTGACTCACATAGAAACAAAACTGTTCTTGCAGTTGAAGTCCAGGAAAACGTCCTAAAACTCCTTTGACTTAAGTATCTCAGGATACCCAGTGGCCGCTCGGTAACCGACCCTCYGTGCCCGTCTCTGAATTCGGCTCGCGCAGAAAACCCGGTACAGGCAGYGCAGCTTTCCGCTGCGAGGCTCCACGTCTCGCTGGAAGCTGCAGCTGCGGTTTGAGCCCTGCTAGCTGCTAGCACGCTCGCTCTGAGAGCGCTGGCGGAGGAGGCCGGGGAGCCCTGCTGCCGCGCGCTCCCGCGTGGCTCGCCGGCGCGGGCCCCGGGCGCTCCCGGCAGCCGGGCGCGTGAAGCTGCCCGCCGCCGTCCCGTTTGCCCGCGGAGCTGGAAGCGTCGAAGCCTCTGAAGCGCCCCTCGAACAAAAAAAGCGAGCTAGTAAATCAGCGGCCGCGGCCCAGYGCGCGCTCGCGCGGCGCGTGCTAAGCTCCGGCGCCCCGTGCACTTCTCTACGCGGCGGCTCCGTGAGAACAGGGAGCTCGCCGCGGCGCCGAGCTGCCTTGGTCATTTTGTTTGTTTTTTTCACATGGCTACTGTTCTTGTTGTGTTTTTTCCAAAAGCTGCGTCACATGTGCTTGGCATTCAGCTCAACTAGATACATTGGATGAAAAGGCTATTTTCTCCGCACTGATGAAAAATAATTGCACCCACTTATAATGAACCCGGGTGCCAAATAATGAAGCTCCATTGATGCGACCAGGGCCTTTCACCGACCCCCCGGTTCCCGTTCCTCGAAGGGAATGCTTTATGTGCGTTTCCACCCATTTAGCTGAGATCAGAATTTGGCAAATCAGCTTTACTTGAAAATCAAAGTTCCTCATTGTCTCTATAGCAGCACGAAGCAAGTTTGTAGAAAGAAATTATGAAGAATAGGAGCGGTTTAATTAGCAGTCGCTGCTACCTTCACAAAGCCCCAATAAGGCGTTGCTGAAGAAACCGTTTATTCAGCACACAGTTTTCCCTGATTTTCTCTTTCGTTTGTTTTATTCTTCCACGACGGTTCACTGCACAGTTTGCTGTGCGTCCTCTTTACCTTCAACCTGTTTAAAGTCATCTGCAGCGAATTCTCCACGAAGCTGCCAATTCTGGCACCGCGCTGTAACCTCTTCCCTTGAAAACTGTAAGGGCCTTGCTAAGTAGCGAAACAGTATAAGGCAAACATTTGTATTGTGTCTTTGCGACTCCTGCAGAGATAAAACTATCCTTTCGCTTCAAATATGGGAAGATGTCCCTAACCTCTTTTACGTGCAAGTGTTCCGGATAATCGGTGTATTTAGCCCAAAGTCTCTGTATGACCTCCTGCGCGTATCTGGAGAATGTCAGAACTTCGCGGTGGAAGATAAGGAAGAAGTTTCAGCCCCAGACGAGGAAGACGTGGAAGGAAGGGTGGGCAACGCTCACTGCACATGCAGGATTTTAGGAAAAATCGATTTATGATACACTTTTTCAAGTCTGACTGTTTAAGCCTCAGCATTTTTGTTTCTCTGAGCTCTGCTGATGCATAAGGAAGTCAAAACCAACGGAAGGGATGTAGTTTTTAAAATGAGCAATGTGCTTTTTTCTGAGGCATCGTTAGCCTGGGAAATTTGGGAGCTTTGAAAAAAATTAGCTTAAACTTTGGCCACATGGTCACAGTCTGTACCCAGCCCTGTATTTTCTTCAGCCCAGATGGGGTCTGACCCAGGAGCAGGCTGCGTGCAATTAGAGATCTCTGGCTTGGTAGAGACATAGGACTTCACCATGGGATGAGGTTCCCACACGCAAGCAATATCTGCTCTTGATCTCATGCAGGAACAAATCTCTAYGTCTTCATGCACCGTATTTAGAAAGAATACCGCTGGCAGGGGCAGGTGCTAGGGAATCGAATGCATTGAATGGCCCTGACCAGCCTCACCTGGGGCCTCCACCACACCCTGCCGCAGGCTCCCTGGGGATCCATTTAAGCTCTGCCCCGGCCMTCACCCTTTCCTTGAGCTGTGCTGGAGTAGTGCTACTCTGCTGCCCTGCCTCTGCCTCCTGTGTGGACCTTTGATGTGTGCTGTGGTTGTTGTCTTCTGGATGGAGCCCTTGTACATCCGGTGCAGCTAGTTCTCAGCTCTGGTCTCACCTCCTTTTGTTCCTGCCTGGACACCTCAGGTGGCCCCAGGTTTGTTGCTTTCTGTGCCTGGGGCTGCTGATGGACATGGCTCTGGCTGCTGCGTCCAGGCCCTGTGGGACTGTGCCCTGTTGGTGCCTGCACTGGGGTCCCCCTTGGCTCCCTTCCCTGATGGAGCAGCTGGCCCTCACTGCTCCTCACAGGATGGGACAAAACTGGGTCAGCTTGTGTGCTGCTTGGGTGTGTTGCCCTTCTAGGAAGTCACAAATCCTTTTTCTTATGAACTGGAACATGAAATTCTTAAATCAGAGAGGAATTGCCCTAGACTGTCTTATTGGTGCCAGCTCYGCTGTTCCTGGAAGAGCGGCTTTTCATGCGTGTAAGTAGGAGCACATGGGTGGACTCCCTGTGTCTTATGCTCAACCCAAGCTCTGAGAAATAGGAAGAACTTGTGAGTTTGATGCTAAACTAAAGTTAGTGGTTTCTGAGTTGCACACAATCTCTTTTCTGCGTTGARACTGTTGTTCTGACATAAGCACAACAGCTGCCTATGTATTTTTGTAGCAATTGTTCTGCTATCACTGAAAAGGGATTGAATCTTGCAAGATTTGAACTATTTGTTTTTTTTTTTGGGCGGGGGGGACAACTACTGTTAGTCAATATCTTTGTTATAGGAATGGACTGTCTCTTTCAAAGAGAGCTAGTGACTCTAGTGCACAGAAAAATGCCAGCCCACATGTCTTACCAAGTGAAGCGGACAGCTACATGAGTAAATCTAGCCGGTCATTAAAAATGTGCTGTAGGCTTAACAGGTGACAATGTGCTAAGACTGAAAGATGARAGTGGAAACACCTTCATCAGAGTGCTGTGTAGGCTGAGGGGAGCTATTGTTAGTATATCTGTGCTAATCTGCGAATGAAAAACTCAGGTGGGATGGCTGGGAAGCTGTCTGGGAACTTGCCTCCCCTTCTGGATATAGTCTGGGTGGGAAAGCAAACCGGTGCCTGGACACTGATTCCTGAACACTGCTGRCCACAGGAGAGCCAGCACTAGGAAGGCCTATGAGACTCACCTAAGTTTTTTCTCTTAAACTCTTCTTTAAAAGTATYAAAATACTGGCACAAGTCTCTAACCAGCATCAACCTGATCTGAAATACGGTATGKGATGAGAGGTCAAGTCTCTCTCTTCGCTCTACTCTTCCCTTGGAGAATACTTAGAGGCTAGACTATAGCTAGTTAGCAGGTGGTTAACTAACACCCTGGCTGAAATAGCTCTGGTGGGTGTTTTATTACTAACACATAGGCAAGGAACAACTTGGAGAATTTAGAGAGACAATACACAAACATGGGAGCTCAACTTTAAGAAGATATGAGGAATCTACTTCTTTTTAGAGACAAGGAGGGATTTATTGGGGGGAGAGGGGAGGGAAATCCTCAGTAGCTTGAAAAAGAAAGTAATATAAATACTAGGGATAGAAGATGGTGTCAGTGCCTGGTAGTGCAACGGTACCTCAGGGCAATAGTGCGGCGAAGTGCAGGAGCCTCCTGATCTTAGTCTTTTCACTGCAGCTAAACAGGGCTCTAGCAGAGCTTCTGACTGCAGCTAGTCTGGCTTCAGGCAAGAGCGAGGCTGGGTTTCCTGAAATCGCYGCTAAAGAGTATCTGCTGATTCTTAATCAGCAAAGAATTAAAGTGCAAAGGTGAATAAGTGTAGCTGGTTTTTAAGACAAATTAGTCACCGCATCCTGCAGGTTGGCTTTTGAAACTGCCGGTAGCTACAGATAAGTGTCTCTGCAGATGAACGGCTTCCTCCCCGCCTTGGCAGCGGCTGGGAAGCAGRCGGGCAACTCACTTGAGTTTCAAAGAAAATTACATAGCTGTTAAACCAAAGCGTCGCTGGTGAGGAGGAAGCACTGTTAGTTATTGCTGTGATGAAGCTAATCCAGTCCTAGGGAGGATAAAGGGTTGCTTAGCAATGCTTTAACCGTGACTAACGATGTTGTATTAGGCTTTTACTGTTTAGGAAGACTTTAGTACTAGCTCAGGTTTGAGCAGAATGGTTTTTTTTGTAAAGGTCTCTTGAGAAACTGTCAAACTCATCACATGTAATGAACAGGCAGCACTTAGCAAGTATTTGATTGCTGATTATGTGTTGGGGTTTTTTAGCTGGACCTCCTTAAGATTCCTTATCTCTGTCTCTCCTTTYCCTAGGAGTTCTTAAATTAGTTACGGTGATTAGATTGTTTAAGTGCTTTTCATATAAAAGCCTCCTGGTCTGATGTTTATTTTTCCTAAACCAAACCCCAGAGTGTGATTTGTCCATGTAGAAGAAGCAGAACTTCCACTTCAAGTAGAGGTGCACTGGGGCAGTGCCTGAACCAGTCCAGAGCCACATCTTGCAGAAAACTTAATTATGGTTTTTGTAAAGTCCTGTAAGAAGGCAAGGTGCATATTCTTGTAGCTAAAATTTCTATTACCAACCTAAATATTTAAGAAAGCTCTCTTCCTTCATGGAAGGAGGCTGTGTGCTGTGCACTATACTCATAATTTCCTTAAAATCATAAGCTGATGAACCTGGGGGCAGTGTGCTCTAGTCTTYTTATGGGGACATTCAACTGAAAAATGAGCACATGCTGAATAAACTTACCCTTCTCTACTTAAGTTCTGAGTCAYGGCAGTCACTGTAGAAATGTATAGTAATACTGTGGGGAAAGGAAAATATTAAAGTTGCAGAGTGCGCCTGGATTCTTTAAGCATTCCCCTTGGCCACATCTACACCAYGGAGCCAGTGGTACCGGGGGAACCAGGAAAAACATGGTAATCCCAGCAAAACAGAGCCCACAGTTTAACTGTGTCCAGAGACTACTGTGCTAGCGAGTGCCTCGGCGAGACTTTGCTGCGCTGCCGTCGTGAGCCGTGTGCCTTGCCAGCCTTGTGACCGGACACRCTAGCTGCCCTGCCTGGGAGCAGCAATCCCGTTTACCCCTAACAGCGGGGATGTTCAAAGGCTTGTGGCAACACAGTGTGACCAGATCTGGGGAGCAGAATGAGTTAGAKCCTTCCTAGTCAAGAGGATAGATGTAGGGGATGGCAAAAGCAAGTGGGAGATGGGGTCCCTGGGGATAACGGAGCAAAGGAAAGGAGGCTTTCTCCATAGGCGAGAAATGCTTCCTTAGAAATGCTGAGGGCAGCATTTGATGGGAGCAGGACACCTCCCTTCACTGCACACAAATCTGTCTCCTGTTGCATCCTTTCCAAAGAGGTTACGTTGAAAATAGTCCTTGCAAATGCAGGCTTTTTCGGACATTTCCTGGACCAATAATGCCTTGTCCTGCAGCAAAGGCAAAATTTACTCGGGCTTGGATTGTCACATGTTCACAAGCAGTGTTCATAGTCAGGTGTAAGCCACTTGCAAAGTTTTCACTGCAGTAGTGCTACAGAAAGCAGCAACTGAACCGCAGTATAGGATATTGTGGCACCACTACTGGAGATGGGGAGAAACCCACTGAGGTGGGATATCGCAGCAGTGCAGAGGATGAGACCGGCTTATAATGGGGTATCTCAGCAGCTTTGCATGCATTCTGCAGCTGCAATATTGACTSCTTTGAAATGAATTGTATCTCTGGTCTTGCAAATACCAGTGCAATTAAGCCTCTGCTGGATGCTGTGTCCTTCAGTCACTCATCTCCCTTATCTGCCCAACTTGGGAATGCAGAGGGATATGAACTGAACACATATCTAGCAGTTCCTGATGCTTGCTCTGTCTGTGCTGAGATCCTTTTTTTAATTGTTTGTGACAAGAATTATCTCAGATTTGGCCAGGATCCTGAATTTCTTGCAGCTCTAATTCCTTCAATTTTTTRAACTTTAGCGTACTTAGAAAAAGTGATTTCAATGTGTAGGAATGGAGCTGGGAGCTTCCAACCACAGGGCAGTCACCTTGGTTTAAGGTGTGGGGTGCAACCTGGTGTGGTTTCATAGACCTTTGAGAGTTGATGAGCTGTGCTGTTGGCGCAGCTGCAGAAACCGTACAGTAAGCATACCCCACGCTGTGCCAGCTGCCCTGTCACCCACTCGTCACTGGCTTGAATCACCCGGGGAGGTCGGTGCTGAAACCCTGTGGAGTATGAAGACAATTTTGCCTGTAGTCTCATGTCCCTGGAGGGAAAATGAAGAAAGTACTTTCTCAGTTTTCTTTTAAATYGATATTCTAGCTATAATCTGAATACCACTGAGGTGGAAAGGAAGAATGGGAATGGGCTTTAAAATTCATGTTTTAAGTTGTTCCCAGCTATATTATGAATATCCTGAACTGAAAAATCTAATGCTGAATTGGGTGGAGGTTATTTGAAATCTGAATGCTGTCCCCATATACCATGATTAGACAACAGAAAGACAACAAATTGATACAAGTCTCGTTTGATCTTTTATGAATAATCTCAATTAGAGCCTAAAGATGGCAAAGAATTAATAGTGACATTTCTGAGCTATTAATATGATTCTTCCAGAAAGTCCTGCAGACTTAYTGAACCTGGAGAGATGTGTCTCACTTTAGATCTAAAGTGAGACAATTKTAGCAGCAATCTCAGCACTGTTACTGTAAGATGTGAGTTCAGTGTATCAACACAGCCATTTCACTTAGTTTATTGCTGATATTTTTATAAGGTATTCAGTTAACTATCTGTGGGAATCCTTCAATGCTCGGAGCTATTTCAGCATGTCTGCTTTTAGATGGCTGCATAAAATCTGAGGGTTTTGTGCCTTGTTGTTATGTGTAGACTAATAAAATCCAATACATTCATCCTTCCTAYCCATTTTTTTCAAGCCTGTCTGGCTGACAGCCCTCTGTGGGTGTAGACATTTGACAATGAAGGYTTATTTGAGGATTTTGTAATACTCACTGTTATATTTGGCTGCAGTCAATCCTGAAGCATTTATTACCTGAATGCAAGGCTCTGCTACCTCTTCCTCCTGAGCTTAGCAGCTGCAACAAGGGAAGGCTGCAGGATAACAGCAATATGTGTGAGACTTCACATGTTCCCAGCAAAACAAACCTCCTGGGAAGGAAGATGACAACAGCATGCTCCATAAAATAAAACCAAATGCAGGCTAGGTTTTCTGGTGCAAATCCTCTTAAATTGTCTTAACTTGAGCAATCTTATTTGGCAGAATTTGTCTTCTCTATCTTCTCTCAAAACTTAGAGAAGAGAAAAATGCCTGCCCCTAGGAGAGGGAGGTGGCAATAAACATCATGACATTTTGAAGTGTTGGATGCTGCCTGAGTCTCTAGTATGAATGCTTGTCATCACCTGATGCATTTCATTCAAACTCACCTGGCAATAGGGCCTAGAAGTTGATTTAAAGTAAAAAGGAAGGGTTGTTCTCCCAAGTGTTTAAGAGAATGTGACAGACATGGAGTTTTAAGGCAGGTAGGCAAGGGATGAAGGTGGTGGGTATGTTCTCTTAATAAAGTACTTTTCTTCGGGGAGCTCCTGCCTACAAAGAAGAAAAAGGCTTTGTAGCAGGGGACTAGACATGCAGGGAGGGACTGTAATCCCACAGAGGGAGTGAAATAGGTCTATTTTTATTTTCTGTCTTGTGCTAGCCAAGTTAAGTTTGGAGCATGCCCGCAGTCTGTCTGTACCTTTGTGCTGCAGCTCAGCACGTAGGCAGGGCTGGTGCCCACGATAGCCCCAGACTGGAGGTTTGGATGGTTCAGTGAGCTGAATCATCTCAGCAAGGGGTTGAACAAGCAAGATGCAATGCAATCAGTAAGAGTCCTTGGCTGGGGCCAGCACTGCCTCTGTTGGTGGCACTGAGCTGTTCATGTGACTCAGGCTTGTCATGAAACCTCACCTGAAGGCATGGCCAGGATGAGGAACAGAAGGCACTAAGATGCTAGAGGTGAAGTTTCTGATTCAGACTAAGATATAGTATTTAGACTCCCAAAATTGTCAGACTGGTCAGAAGTTGTGGCATGCTTTTATCGGGTCCCTTAGGAATGGTAGGCATGCCTCAGCTATACCGTGAGATATTTCCTCACTGCCATCAGGCACTGTGTTGGATTTTTACAGTAAAACCAGATCAGTGAGGTGGYTCAAGCATGCTACCTTCTGTTCCTGTTTGGGGGATTCTTCTCTCCTGGGGATTTTCAAGAACTAGCACATTTTTGTATCACTTCTACAAGGTCAGAGGACTGATGTAAATTCTTAAACTGTTTTTGCACTGAAGAAATCATTCTATATGACTATCCTGGCCTAAGGATTTTTTTTTTCCCTCGAGCTTTGTGATATGAACTTCCCCACACACAAACACATCTTGGAGATGGATCTCTTCAGTTGAGCGCATCTGAATTGTGGGTACAAAGGGAATTGTTGAGGATTTATTCAGTTTAGCTAGTCAGACTGTGCCAACAGTAGAGGAATACAGACACACTAGCTCCACAGGGCAAAACTGCAAGCCAAATGCTGGAGACCAAATGCAAGGCAATCACTGATGTCTGTTGTGAGAAAGTTTCTGTGTCCCCTTTGCTTCTGCAGCAATCCTATAAGGATCTATTTAAGCCTTCTGAGCCAGGCCTTGAGCTAGTCCTCCCACCTGAGCTAATTTTACCTACTGTTCTTGTTCCTGCCTGCCACAAGGCATCTGGTGATAAGAGCAGTGCTTTTCCAGGGGAAATTCCTCACCTTGAATCATTCTCATGTTGCAGATGAGCATTACTGAAGCTCATGGGAGTTTTCAGATCAGGATATAGGCACTGATGTCCCACGCTGGCCTTTCTTCTGTCCTCCATAAGCATAATTTGGCAGCTGCTGCCTCCCTCTAAGAAACTGAGGGCATTGCACCAGTGTTTTTCAGTGTCTTGGCTTTAGCCTCTAGGCTGCACTTGGCTGCCCCAGAGCAGTGGTCAGTGCCCAGGAGTGTGTTTGGGGCTCTGTTTTTAGGTGGAGCTACCCTGGAGCCTTGGCCCAGGTCTTAAAGCCTTGGAGAAGGTCAGAATTTCAAGCTATTCCTTCTCATACCTGTTTTTTCTCCTCCTCTGGTCTTATTTCTCCCTGTTGCCTGGCACAGCAGCTGGGGTGCTGGGTCCTGCTATGCAGTATGTGACTTTTGCCATGGACGGAGGCTCCAGTAATGTAACAGTGTGGCTGAGAATTCACCCTGGGAACTGGGCACCTACTAGCTTGGTGCTCTGGTGCTGGCCACGTGGGCATCTTAGTTGTCAGCTGGATCTGAGCTCCAAAAAATGGGCTGAGTGTGAGCTCAGCTGAAGTCAGAGAAATCCAAGAGATTTCAGGATTGGATGCATCTCATATCTTTCCTGCAAGTTACAAATTAAAATCTTATACCAGCTTGGCAATTCGATTGCTTATTTAAGAAGTAGCTGCATTTGTTTTATCTCTGAATATTCATCAGGCTAGTCACACGATGTGGCTTTAAGTTTTCTGAGGACATATATGATATTGCCAGTGATTAGAAAAATGTGTGAATATATACCTTCAAAGGCATTTTACAAGAATCGTTTTCACCAGATTTTATCAGCTGTTGCCTTCAAAGGAAGGATTTTCTGTTTAAAAAACCATTGCTCTTAACTRATGTCTTTCCTTTGATCTTTACCAATAAAATTGTTCTTGCAATTGTTCTGTAGTTTTTCCCCCACATACAGTTTGTTTCTGGATTAGTTTCCAATTATTAAAGCCAGTTACAAAATTGCCATCCAATATGATAAAAAYGCAATTTTTGTGTAGCTGTAGAAGTAGACAAACACCGTCTCCTTTCATGTGGTTTGATTTTAAATTGCCCTGCAGGCAAAAGATGAGGAGAGGAACTGATTCTTACTGCTGACTAGCATTTGTATTGAAGTTGGATGTTAAAAAGCAGGAAACAGTTTGTCAATAATAAATCATTAGCAGGTGTCCTGCAGTGGAAAAGGTTGACAGGGGCTTCAGTCATATTTTCCTCTTTGTTATTACTATGGCACAGTAGGATTAATGTCCAACATTTTCTGAGGCAAGTCAAACAAAAGCTTGARCTTGAATGGGAATGTTAAAGTCGCTCAGAAACTTAATGTTTCAGCAAGACTGGTAAAGGGAGTCTAGGAACAACAAACTCCTCAGAATGAGGTATGTTCTTAAAAGGGGCTGGAGTATGCGAACTTGGATAACCTTTCTTTGCACAGAGAAACACAGTTCCAGTTATATGCTTAAACGTGCTCCTTAATTGCTAGTTTGAGTCCATGTTTCCAAGTCYTCTGTAAAATTTGTAAGTGCTGCATATTTGGTAACCACAGCTTCCTTAGYGCTTTTCCTGCACGGGGATTGTTTAGCTTCGCTTATTCACGTGATGCGTTATCGCTATTAGCTCTCYGTCTGCGAGAGGAGCAACTGGTCTCCGTTCGGTTCTCCGCAGCAAACGCGGTCGTTGCAGCGGACGGATCTAATCCTCCCCCTTGCAGGCAGCTCCAGAGGGGAGCAAATACACAAGCCCTCTTCCCGGAAGGCCTGGATGGAGGGTGCCTGCTGCAAGCTTCTTTCGTAAAGCTTAGCATCGTTCCTGGGTTGCTGTTTTCAGCCACACACGAGCCAGGGTATTTTAACAGGCTACTCAAAATCTGCTCTGTCTCAGTCTGAGCAGTTGACAGCCCTCTGTTTTTGCTTTGCCATTGCGACCAGTGGCAGAGCCAAACTGGTGACAGAGGTGGCAAGGGTGCCTGCAGGGAAYGCTTGGTGTGGAAAAATGACCTGAACCAAACATGGCCTGGAGSCACAAGGATGGCCTGTGGAGAGCTGGTGTGCTGCTGCTAATTCTGGTTACCTGCCATAAACCAGTCACTTAATTCAGATGAGTAGGTCATCACCCAGGGTAATTTTGTCTGACAAATGCTTACAGGATTAATTTTAATTGGGGCAGCTGCTCTGTATGGATGGACACTTCCATCTAGTGCAGTCAGATGAGCACCAGGAACCTGTGTTTGAGTAATTTTGTTTTCTGAATTGCCTCACATTCTTCCATTCTATTTTGGTAGGAATCTCCCAAAGTATCTCTAAGTTTGATCAAATGAAATGATAGTTCAAGACTGTGGTTAACCAAAACCACTGCAAATGGCATTGTTACTTCCAAAAAAATCTAAGCAACATTAATGTTTCCATAAGTATCACATAGAGTTTCTATGCAATTTAGAAACTGAAATTCAACTATGAAATCTGAAGTTGTAGACCTACATAGGTCATTAGATATCAGGATTGCCAGACTTCCCTTGCATGGAAGAGATGGTATCTTGGCTTAACCCATAGTTACTGCCTCTCTGGGCAGAAACAYCTTAGGAGGAGAGACTGGCTGAAGCTGCAAGGAACTTTCTTTTCTGTTTTTTGTTAAGAATGAGTTAAAAATATTTCAACAGCAAAATAAAAGATTAAAGGATGTTGCTGACCTTAAGTCAGGGAGATTGAAGAGTGGGGAATAGACTAACAGAAGGAAACAGCTGTGCAGGAGACRGAGGACTGGATGAATGGAGGTGACAGACTCTTCAACAGTGGGTAAGTTAAAGTCAAGAGTGACCCATAATCAACTGTTCAGAGCAATGCTGTSAGTTGGAGTATCAAAAAAACCTTTGATATAACCCCAAGAATGCTCTGTAATGGCTAGGAAATGGAAGAAGAAAAATGGATGATATTTTTTTCTCATTTATCTTGTACTTTCAAAAGCTAGAGTTTTGAAGTTTTTTAAAAAAAAAAAAAAATCTGTACAGTGTTTGTCTCTGCTGTGAGCTGTGTAAAGAACCTCTGAGGATTAACCAGAATAAGCATATGCTCAGCTCTCTGGAAGAGAATATACTTAAGAACATTTAATGCTGGTGCTCAGACATAAGACACGAAGGGTTATAGGGAGGGGTCTCATGCCTGAAGGTCAGTGCCGAAGTCTGCTCAGATCTGTAGAAATGTCAAACGCAAGTCACTGAACTCAGAYGCAAGCGTGTGCGCTGTTTCTTTACAAAGAAATGTACTTTGGAATGTAATAAAACATATGAAATTGTCTTCACACTTTGCTTTTGTAAATTAAGGTGTTTTCTGGGATATAAATATGAGCTAGTGCTTAAGCAAGCAATGGAAAGAGTATAGTCTCATCACTTCAAACACTTGTGCTTTTCATCTTTAGCATTATACATGTAAGCTTGAAATCTCTGCCATCTATGCTAAATTTCAGCTGTACTCTAGCAATTGGCTGATGGCTGGAGATGAAGGGGAAACAGTCCAGGAAATGAAAAACACAGGTTCGCAGCATGGTTGTAATGCAGATTCACCCAGGTCATAACGAATCCTTATTATCATAAGAGTAGTTACAGCACTTGTGTCAAGCTGAGTTCAGCAGGATCATCTGCATATTTGCTGCTAGGTATGAGATGAAGTATTCTATTGAATCAGGCCCTTTATTTATGTTACTTTTAGATCAAGCATCCCTTTTGAGATAAATGTCTTGCCTTTACCTTCTTCTCTTGGCCTATATAAACAACAGTGGTCTCAGTAAAATAGATGCTACCTCTAGTTAAATTTAATTGCATTAAAGTCAAGGCACTGCTCGGGCTTAATAGCAAAATAAACTCTACTTCTTGAGKACTGCTGGGAAAACTGTACAATAGGGTGAGATGAGGCCCTAGGGGTCTGTTTTACCCCCAAATGCTGTGAGAGGATTAATCCATTCATTTTGCATCAAATCCAACAGGAAGCAYATGTAGGACTCTGGAGTTGCTTTCTGCTGGAGTATGTTTTCATAGCRGAAGACTGTACTAAAGACTGGATCTGAAGTCTGTATTAGTTACTACTGATTATTTGTTTTGAAAATTTTCCCCTTGTCAAGAGCAGATTCCCTCAGCACATAGTATATACAGAGAGCTCCCCGCAGTCAGTGTTGTCTTGTGCAGGTGTTAATGCTGACATTAAGCTTGGAGACTTCCATAAATTCTCAGCAATGCATGTTTTGCCATATCTTTCTGACGCAACTGTTAAATTAACAACTTCCTTTAAGTGCACTGGAGACTGGAGGTTAACTGGATGTCAATCCGTAAAACAAATTTTCTTTATGTCAGCAGAGAGTCTTTGTTATCCCTATTAGTCATAGTGTCAAAACCAGAAAGGCGTTTCTGTTCATACAGGATCCAGTCCACAGCCTAGCCAAATCTATCAACGCCCTTCCACTTATTCCCTCAGCTTTTGGGTCTTTTCAGCTCTGGAGTGCTCAAAGCGTGGAACATTTTGACCCTCCTGGGTAATCTAGAAGTTATATTTTGAAAAGCTTTGTGGAAAGGTAATTCAATACTTTTTTTCCTGGCGTTTACAGTTATTGAGCAGATTAATATTGGTAAATAATTAGGGTCATCTGGAAGGGGTAAGCACTCTAGCTCTTGCCAGCAAACCACTTAAGTACATGCTTAAAGATAAGTGCGCACAGCAAGGTAAATGGAATTGCTCGTAGGCTTGGTGTTAGGCATTTACTTTGGGCTTCTTGGTTTGGAGAAACTTACGGAATTCATTCCTTGAAGTAGTCATCCCTTCTTCCTTAACAAATGGAAATTAGATTTTAGTACGAGAATAGATTTTCATTTGGTTAAAAATTGAAAACTACTAGAAGGAMAAATGTGAAAAGGAAATCATCAGAATGTCATAAAATGGAAAACAATTTCATGAAAGTCAAACTTCTTTTGCATCTTCCCCCCCACTTCAAAACACTGTCRGGGCCCYRCGTTGYCYRGCAGTGCTGGCCCCGTGCTGGAAGATCAGGGTGCCGTGTGTGCTGGCACGCTCCTGCAATGTCCTCTGCGTGGCTGGGTGAGAGCTGCACCTCGGTGCTCGGGGTCTGCTGGGGCCAGACCCCGCTGCAGGAGGAGGAGGTGGTAGCAAGAACTTTCTTCCTGAGCTAGCCACCTAACACCTGTGCCAGAGCAGAGCAGTGGGCCTCTGTGTCCCAGCGAGTTTGACCCTAGCTTTTCTCCTATCAGGAATATGGCAGGATGTGCTCTCTGATATGGAGAGATGTCCTGGTTTAGTGTATGTGCCTTTAGTCCTAGGAGAAAGATGTGTCAAATGGTAAAACACTCCGAATGTTGCTCCTTTTGCTTTTAAAAAGGAGCACGAAGCAATGCTGAAAGCTCTAGTATGGCTCTGCTTAAGTCCATCAATATTAAAAACAGGGAAGACTTTCTCTGGGAAGTTCCACACAAACTGATGGAGAATTCCCACCACACTCAGCAGAAAGCTATATAATCCCGGCCTTTCACTTGGCAAATGTCTGTGACTTTTTCACAGGGTGGAGTGTCCCCAGCTGGGGGGGGGATGGGACAGGACACCGGTGGTGTGTGCTGACATGTCCCTGACAGCAAAACTGGTGTAAAGAGGGAAAATAAATTATCAAATCTTGGATGCAAATGCCTTTTAACCTTGAAAATGGCTAAGCTCTGCTCTTGCACACGCTCCTGAGCAGAGGTAAGGGAGCAAGGGGAAGGGCTGACCCTGCGCTTGGTCAGGAAGCGTTCCCATCAACAGCGAAATGCAACATCAGGCTTTTAACAAACTCATTAAAGGCTTGATTTGTGCTACTGCCTGGCACAGGAGTGCCTCCCGCTTACCTGCCCACGGTGATGGGGCGAAGGGCCTGCTCCGCTCCCTGCTGCAAATGAGGATCCCTATCGGGAGAGAGATGAAGCATTTGGTAAGTGAGTGCATGAAATTTAAGGCTACCTGTAGGCAGCTGTTGCTCTTTCTGTGGGCGTTTTATATGGCTATTTAATTGCATGTTGCTCGGTACTAAATGAATACAACTTATGTGCCTAACCGCCTGGACTCAAACGCTGCTCTCCCTGAGATAAAGGACCTTGTTTGAGAAACACGTGCTTGACTAATAGTACTGTAGGCCTCATGCATGATTTGAAGGCTATACTTTATCTCTGATAAAAGGGAAAGAAACAGCCTAGTTCTTAAAAATAAACCTAGAAGCATTTTAAGGACACTTTTCCCTCCTTTTCTCTTCTTTTACCAGGCTGCAAAAATAACATTCAATAATGAAATGAAAACAAGCCAAATAGTTGCATTCAGTGGAGGAGGGAAGAGGTAGTCGCAGACAGCTGGAGCATGTCTGGGCCAGTGTCTCCGTTCCTTTCTTTCTGCTGGTTTAGTGCCACTCCAAGAATGCAGACAATGCTGGCTGCAACTGTTTCATATTTGATTTCCACACTTCAATCTGCGCTCGTTAAATGAAACCCTATTGTCAGGCTGGCACTCTTCCACGCGGCCTCTTCTGAGCTTGCTCTCTGCGTTTGGGTGTCCTACTCGTAACATCCAGTGAGGATCAGGTATGCAGGAGTATTTTATTGCTTTAGCGGTGCTTGTGGCATTAGCTTTGCAACAAAACCTTTTGGATTTCTTTCGCGGCCATGGCTAACGCTTGTAAATCTTTGAGGGCAGACTGTGAAACGCTGCAGGGGAGGGATGGGGTTTTGCAGCAGCCTCAAGACTGGCAGATCCATTAGGCTTTCAGCTGGAGCCGGGGCTGTGGGCGAGGTACCAGCTGTGCTGCCAGAGGGGGAAACTGGTAGGCCAGCGGGGCCTGAACCTGCAAGGGGTTGAAGATCCTGTCCCTGCTGAAGAAGTGTCCTCACGTGCCTCCCCTTCTGGTCTTGGTGGGGCTGTTGACATGCTCAAGGGTTGTGCTGGCTCAGGATCGGCGCACTGGGCAGTGGCAGGACTTTGCTCTTGCTTGCGTAAGGATAGCAGGAGCAGGGGGCAGAGAAACGGCGTTTACTGGAAGCAGTGCAGTGACTGCAGTAATAACAAAGGGTCATTTCATGTTCTCTGTAACATACCATGGAGGGCATGAAAATTATGAATAACATTAACAAAGCTTAGGGGAAGTACAAAATTTAACAGCTGTCCGCTCCTTTAGATTGCAAACACTTGTTCCTTCCACCCTCCCTATAAAGTATTATCATGGTGTGATATTTCCTCGCTAACCTTGTAGATCACTTGTGTGATAAGGTTGATCATCCAGTAAATGCCAAAAGTAGTGAAGAAGACAGAGCTCATGCCCCAGGTAGGTCAGCTAGGGCCCGGGCTCAGCTCCCGCTGGCCCTCCTGCTGCTTGCACCTCAACCCCAAGTCCTCCCACGCTTTCGAGGCGCTGCTGCCCAGTAGAGCTCCGCATGGAGCGGGGATGGTACGTGCTTGCTGGTGATTATTTTCGATGCCTCTTTTGCCGTTCAGGTAACGGATCTGTGTCCATGCATGTTTTAATGGGTCCTTACGTTATGGCCTGGGAGCAGTTCAGTCATAAGGAAGAGTGGAAAGGAAAATATCCAGGTTCTACTTTTCTTTCATGTCAAAAGAAAACTCTGTAATTTTCATACGACTTTGATCAGGCCTGAAAATCATAGGTCCCAGCTAGGTATGCTAAAGGTGTGTCTGCTTTAGAGAGCAGGCCCTGGGATGTAAAGGATATGAAGGGCCAAATTACTTTCTTATAAAACAGTTTAAGGATGGAATGATTCACGTGGCTTCAGGGGAGCGCCCGATGCAAACACCGTGTGAGTGCAGCAGGGATATACCTGTCCTTGACCAGCTCTGCTACCCCTTGGGGCATGCTCACAGCCCCATGGGCACCATCAGCCTTCCCCGGGGTGACCAGTGCTCCCATTCAAGTGTCCAAACCGGAGTGGTTGCATCACGAGCTCGATCCCCAAAGCCAACAATGCGCAGAGTATGGCAAAACTCGAGCACGGGTCAAGTAGCTGTAGAGCCAGGTGGAGCCACTCGTAACRTGGCAGGTCTTGGCGAAGGGCTGGGAAAGAGGAGCAGTACCATGGAGCCAAGGCAGCAAATGAGTGGTAGCAGTAAGGGCCACGGAGGAGGGACGTAACAGTGAGAGCAAACTGCATGGAGGCACCYGCGACACTTGGGATGCCAAGAGTGAGGCCAGCTTCCCACTGAAATTGAGACAAAAAAAATTGYGTTTTTGACCTGCTGAGAGAAATTTTTCTAAAACAGGTGTAAACTCAAGTGCTAATTGTTTTTGATTTTCTTCATTTCCAACTTGGGGGGAAAAAAAACTCTCCCTTTATATTTAATCCCCTCTATTTTGTGACCAAAAGAGAGAAGTGATAGAGGTTAATTAACATGTATTTCACCTGAAATATTGCTAAATAAAAATAGATTTTTTTTTACAGGGAAGACATTCAATGAAACCATATTTTAATAAAAGTACTAGAAGAATAAATCCAAACAGGTATGCCTATGCAGTTGTCATATATAAGAACAGTGCATAACCTTTAAAAAAAATGTAAGTTATGTACCTGAATGCTAACAAAATTCCTCATTATGGAAGAGAAAATATGGTGGGAAGGGGTATAATGACCATGCTGGTAGGATATTTAACACGCACCCTCTGTAAATCCTGCGCAGCTTATTTGATCCACCACGTTAGTAGGAAAAGTACTTTCCCTGTTGAATGCCCCCAGATTAATTCTGCAGTTCCCTTGCCTCCTCGAGCACCCAACCCCCTCTCCARTAAGAGCAGGTGTTTAGCAGCAACCTGCACGTTCGTCCTCTGGCAGCCAAAAGGAGAAGGACGCTGGCAGTGACAGCCTGCGGATGGGGGAAAGGGGCGTTAGTGCTGTCACCGGTGCCGGGCAGGAATCGTTTGGGCCGTTGCATCTGAGATGACATCTGAGATGACTGGCCTCCCTAGGCCAGTGTATGGGGAGACTGGGGAGACTGGGGAGATTAGCTAGGCAGGGACCGGAAGAGTGAGCAGAAAATGCAGGTAGCAGAAAGGATTCTTGCTGTGCTCATCTGTTCCTGGAGTCCTCCAGCCGGGAGGCTTGCGCCCGCTGCAGCCAGCGCCGGTGCCACAACGTGCATCCCCAAAAGCGTCCCCRGAGCGGCTTGTTCTGCATCTCCCTTGTCGCTCAGCAGTGCCCCTCTGGAGCAGGGGCCAAAAACGCCCTTGCTTTGGCAAGGGTGTTAGCAGGCGTGACAGAGGAGCAACCCGAGCGGCGCTGGTGCACGCTACAGGGCTGTCAGGAAAGTTTTTGGTGGAAAAGCTTATATAAACCTTTTGTAGGCTGAAAGCCCAGCGAAACCTTTTATGAAGCGGTATCTGCTGCCGTTGCTACTACCATGCTCTTGAGCTGCAAAAGGGCGCTGGRGAGGACACGGTGGCTCCTCCTGGCCAGGAGGTGAACTATGTTATGCACCRGTTCTCCATCAGGGACAGGATCTTTTTGTCCTTGCCCTTATTTCAGAAATAGTTTCAAGGGGGAGAATATTTGGGTTCATTATGTTAAACTGACGTAATTTCAATTCATATAAGTGCACCAGCAGWGCGTTTGGCTTACAGGGAGTGATCCTTTTTCCAGGGTAAGCATCTTGGACCCACATGTATCTTTGCACCTAATTTCTTGATGATGAATGGAAAGAAGCACTGAAGATGTGCTTAAAGCAGGAATGTGTACGGGAACACTCTGAAAATAGCATGATCTGGGCTGTAATTTCTGGTGCAAAGTAGAAGGCTGCATCAGTGGTGATCCAGAACCTTCAGCAATGAAGTTCTGTGGCTGGATTTCTGTTTTGGTATACGAACTGTATTAAGGCCCAGGTTTTTCATGGCACTTTCCATTTTCAATTTTTGATTTAGAGAATTTGAAAAATATGTGTCTTGAGGTTGAGCCTGAGGTTATAATCTTGGCATATCCATACCATAAAATTCCCATGGATAAAAGCAGAAACATCTGGATTCATGATGGCTGTTGGCTAAATCCACCAGGAAAAAAAAGTATTCAAGGGATCCTAGAGGGTTCTAGCCAGAATAAATAATACAACAAAATAACAGTACGATTAAGCATAATTGTAATACTGAAACTGAATTATAAGAACAGGGCCAAGCCCTTTTCGCAATTTGCTTTTCCAGCTAAGAGGCCTTCAATTTACACTTAATGCATATGTGGCTGATGGAACAAAGAAAAATTTGAAGATGGATGAAAGCAAGGCAGAGATTATTCAGCCCTGCTGGTTTAGCTCCAGGCACATCATTTAAATGAGGAGATGATCATTTTCCAGTTTGTTTTAAATTCCCTGGCAAGAGAGTTTACTCTCTATCTCAAAGTTGGATGTGCTTAATTTTTTTAAAGGTTTTGCCATTTTGTTTTATTTTTTAAGGGAAGACTTTGGAAGGGCTCTGCAAGCCATGTGAGCGGCTGCAGGAGCAGCCCGGCTGTGCCTCTCGGAGCCAAGCTCGGGCTGTGCCCCTGGCGACTGGGAAGCGACAGCCGCTGCTTCCTGCGTTCGCATCCCGGGCGGCACGTCCTGCCCGTGGCAGGGGCAAGCCTGGCCCAGCCTCACGAGGCTTCAAGCTCAGCGGCACCCCAAAGATGAGGGCAGGAGCCAAGCGGCTGTGCACTGGTGCTTGCTCCATCACTGTGTCCCTCAGCTGTGCCTCTGCTGCTGCAACAGCATCTCCACAGCCCAGGTCAGCACTCGATCCCCACCTGCTCCTGTGGTGATGGACCTTCTGCAGCTGCTGGCCCTCCTCTGTTGACGCCAGCTTTTGCCCTCCAGGCCCCTTCCATTCTGCTCTGGTCTCTGTGTATTGTCACCCAGGCACTTGTAGCTCCTCACCCATCTCTTCTGTGGACCTTGGTCAGGCCGATGAAGCTCCCTGGCCAGGCGGTGCCCCTTGATGGCAACACGGCTGCAAGTGCCAGGCTGTACAAGGTGTCTTGCAAGGTGTTGTGATGGACACTCAAAGCCAAATGAGTGAAAAAAAGGCAATATTTTGCTGAGAAAGCCCCTCATACCCCATCCTTCATCAACAGATGTAAATCACCATTTCTCATTAACTATACTTTGCGCGGCTCTGACAAACTAATTGTTATTTACGTTTCATGTCACCCTCTCTGATTCCCAGGAAGCCTCTGACACTTCCCGGTGATCTACAGCACACACCTTGGGGTGCATTCCCCTCGCAGGGTAGAAACCTCCTCAGTCTGTCCTTGTCCCACCTTTCAAACTCACTGTTCTCTCCTCCCCTGGTGCCCACGCTACAGCCCGTCTTGCCGAAGAGGCTGAGTAGCTCCCCAGGGAGGTCGTCTGCTCCAGGAGATCCTCCTCCAAGGAGACGTGTCCCATGATGTGCYGCCCATGCTTCATGCTCCCTGAAAATCACCACGAGACTCCGAACAGCAGGATGCACGTTTGGGACCAGGCTGTACCTGACGTGTGACTGGGAACACCAGTGGTACGTGAACGGTGATGTTTACACTGCTTTCTATTCCCTGCAAGGGCTAATCCTGACTACCCTGCAATGAGTGCAGCTTCTGCTAGCCTGCAAATAGCCTCAACACACCTAAGTAACCCATGATGAGCATGCCTCAGTATTTCTTAGGAGATTATTTTCAGCAGATTTTGTTGTTGAATCTGTCCTTTCCACCACTGCCTATTCCCCAGCACCTGCAGCCTGGCTTTGAACCTAGCGCTGAGTAACATGCTGCTTGCCACTCTTGACGGCRAGCACCAAGCACCAAATTCAGTACGCTGCTTTCTGTTATGGTAGTATAGTATCTTGACCATCAAGCTGAAATAAGGAGGTGAATCTGTCCATCGATGTTACAAAATATTTGTTTTAGATTAGCTGCTATTGCTGTCACCATCCAGGCTTGGAGTCATATTCTTCCATCCAACTTTAAACTGAAGGCACTGGGAAGGTCTGCTGAAACAGCACGACTCTCAGTTAGGAACAAATAGTCTGAGAAGTAGAGGAATGAAGCAAAGCTAAATTTAGAAACTTAGGTTAAAAAAAATAACTAAATCTTCATTGCTTTGTGGTTTTAGTTTGCTCCACAGAGAGCACACCTTGGTTTTGCATGTCTGTTTGCAGATTGTACCTCCTCAAAGAAGGCTTTTGCTCATGAAAAAAAGGCTTTGATGTCTTGAGTAAACAAATAGCAATGTAAAAAGATCTTCAGTTCTTGTTAGTATGCTGCAAACAGCTATGTTTGAAGAAAGATAAACATCCTAAGGTTGATGGAAGGTTAGGAAAGAGGTGTTCACTTTGCCATGGAATAGTGTAGACAAATCTTTGGCACAAGCATATCAGGAATGCTAGAAATGAAGATGCCATGAAAAATCTTTTTCCTTACTTTCTCTCTTTTCTCTTTTTAATCTTTTGGGATTAAAAAGAAAAGCTCAACCAAGTGTATGGTTTCCCCAGCCATGCAACAGGAACAGCTCTAAACCCCACGTCTAAATTAGTATCATCCAAATCACACAAATATTATCACGTCCATCAGAAAACATAGGGTAATAATTCCCTGGGGACCTGCTCCACTTTTGCCACCCAGGAGGGATGAAGATTCGCCCTCCTCTAATTCAGCTCCCCTTTCCTCCGCGTGCTGCCAAGCCGCAGTGGGGGCAGCCCGCATCTCTTAGCTCTCGCGACGGTGGGACTTTATCACAAGAAATCGGACCAGCTTTTGCGTCGTGCAGCCAGCTGCTTTCCACGAGGAGGGACTGGGTAAGCGTCATATTTTAAGGGAGGATGAAGCTTTCACAGACGTGTGGCTACCTTTAAAGCTTGTTGTGCTTCTCCTATTGCATCATTTAAAACAAAACTCAGGAAATGCAAAACCTTAGGAAGTGAACCAAAGAAGAGAGCCAAACTATGATCTCAATTATACCAGCACAGCCCTGGAGATGTTAATTTACATTTGCACTACTTTAACTGCATCCAGATTTGCTTCAGAATTTGAAAGTTTGGGTTTTCTTAGCAAAAGATTAAAAATAAGTATTTCATGATAATAATCAATCCACCAATATTTACTGCAAATCTAATTCTTATCAAGAACTTCCAGGGAGTTTCTCAATTTAGTTTCCTGTAATTCCTAAAAAAAAAAAAAAAAAAAAAGTTCATTTTTTTTCCTTGAATCTCAGTGACATGACTAGCACTTTTGCTTTGATAACGCCTTTGCTCTGCCTACCAAAGCTCCGCTCCAAATGGGACTGGTGAGACAGATGCTCCATCTGACAAAATAGGCAAAAACAGGGAAGAAAGCACAAATTCCAGAAGAAATGCTTATAATCCCCAAGGTAATAAGTAACCCTCCAGTAACTTCATACAAGCTCTTCATTTTCCCTGTGCGTCTCTCTCCCTGCTGGATTCACAGCACGGATTTGCAGCTAAAGCCCAGGCAAAGACATTTCATAATAAACAGAAGCTCCTTAGAGACCGTAGCCATGGCATGTGCGAGCTGTTTACCTGGCACGATGGGGCTCTATTCTGTTTATCTGCAGCTATTCCTGCAGAAACAAAGTATTGCAGGGGAGTAAATCCAGCCCTGCACCCCCAGGGATAGGGTTTTTTTTATTATTATTATTGTTTTTTCCTGGAGATTTGTTCCCATTCGCTTTCAGCTGCAGAAAGCCCATCCTGTGATTTCTGAATCGCTCCTTCATCTGCCTTCCCCGGAGGACAGACCGCTTCCTGGTGCACRGCGAGCCAGAAGCTGGCTGACGGCAGCTAGCGGTTGTTATTTCCAACCCCGGCCTGCCCCTCGCAGCCAAAGCGAAACCAGCACCCTCCGCGCTGGCCGCCTTCGCGGGACGCAGYGGCACGCTTCTCGGCGGGGCTGCGTCTCCCCAGCGAGAGTTATTTTTGATGCAACCTGTTTATAGCAGGAAATTTTTTGGGGGGTGGATAGGTTCTCTATTTTGAATGCAAGAGCTAAAGCGGTTACGTTTGGGGTACTTTGTCGTATGCACTCCCCGAAGCACGACTGCGTGACGCTGAGAGCCGTGAAACTCACCTCGGGCACGTGGCACCCTGCTGCGGGTGCCCTGGCAGAGCGTGCAGTGCACTCCACTGCGTGCAGTGAGGACGGCAGAGCGGCAATTTCAACCTTGGATTTCYGCCTCTGAGGATCCTACAGTACCTAATTCACCCGGCTGGGTGGGATTTGGCGCTGAACTCYGTTACAGCATAGCACAGGAGGCTGCGTAAAGCGTTTTTATTCAAATAAAATTGAGCTTCTTTATCAAACGTTACTCTGCTTCTACTTTAATTAGAACAGAATTAGAACAGGTTTGGAAGTTTGTTAACTATGCACAATCTTCTGTTAAATTAAAATTAGTCTGTGTGCAAGTCAGTCAAGTGACACGTGGAAAATTGCATGTCACTGCGTTAGGAATGCAGCCTGCAGGATGACTTCATGTGCCTGCATGAAAATATAGGCCTGCCAGATGCTCCCAAGGGCCTGACCCCTCTAAAGACTCGGAAAGATCACACATAACTTTGAAACGTAATTTCATGCAGGCAGAAGGAAGAAAGAGAGCCTAATAGCTTTGTATTACTTAGCTTCCCATTTAATTTAGTTAGGGCAGTGCGAATGTCGTAGTAACACGAAGCAGAGGGAGCTCTGATCTCCGTTTTGGCTGCGTGTTTCCAATAGACACCCTAATGCCTTTCTCATGGTCCGAATGGTTAAAAACCCTCGTTTTCTTGCTGTTGCTTGGAAGCTGCATTTCACTGCTGATGAAGAGCGAGCCTCACGAGGTAGTTACAAGTATGTAGTGCTTGCTTTGAAGCATGCATTGACTTTTTACTGATTTTTTTTTTATTTTTTTTCCGGAGCAAATGTGCATGCAAACCAGAGACTGTCCTAGCATTTTAATTGTATGTTTAAGCTCTGAAAATTATGCGGCATTCCGTCTTTCCTGCTCTTGATCCGTTCCTCTGCTGTAGGCTCGACTGTCCTATCTTTCGCCTCGCCCAAGTCCTCGCTCCCCAAATCCTGCTGAGAGGCGCACGGAGAATGAAGCAGGGCTCTGTCTTGGATAAGCGTGTCCCCATGACAAATTGTATAACAGCATTTTGTACACTCACGTACTTTTCCTCTCCCCCAATGCATTCCAAGCACCTACACAGTCATGCTAATTAGATCATGTAATAAACTTAAACGTGGCAAAAATCTGTTCACAGGGTGTTGCAAGACAGAGCTGGATTTGGAAAGCAGCCATCTGTGAATTTGTTTTGTTTGAAAAAAGCCAAAGGGTGTTATTTCACGGAAGATGAAGCAGTATCCACGCAATATTGGCTCTAATCTAAGGACATCACTGATTTTGTTTAAACGCTCAACATTGAGAAAAATTAGGAAATGAGGGCTTCCTTATCTGAAAACAAAGCTGCTTGGGTTTAAGATAATACCATTAAAAATAATTAAAACTAGACTAAAAGCTAACTAATGTTTAATTAACCTAACCAATTTAGTTAAACTTAACTAATTAAAGCTAAATGCACGTTAATCCGTAATGTATATCTACAAAGGAGCTAAGTAACTTAGCTTTGAGCACAAGGTGTCTTCTAAATGGAAAGAAATGTCTGTACGGCATATTGAGCTCCGTTCAAAATGCCCCTCAATCGGGTTTCTTAGTAGATGGACTTAAGCTATTCTTCTGCGTGCAATAGAGCGATGCACAAGGATAACGCGGCCGAGGAAATACAGCTTCCCCTTCTTTACCCCTTCAACACAGCAGCTGCACGGCTGAGGAAGGCAGCGACGCAGAGCCTGGGAACGTGGCTTGTTCGGACGGCGGCGCGGAAGGCGACAGGGCGAAGCCAGCTCCGGCCGCAGCTTTCGGCAAACGGCCGGGCACGGAGCGATGCGAGAGCTTTCAGCTATATCCCTGATCGACACTAGATGTTGCTATGCTGCTGCTCATACAAGCTAGGCTTTTAAACAGTATTTACTGCAATTTCCTCTTTCTGTTAATCACTATGTTCTGCATGCTGGTGAACTTCTATTTAATTCACTTTTTCTCTTAAGATGTAACTTTATTTCTAAAATGTCACGTTTCTAATCACCTCGAGGGTACACATGAAAACTTTACAAGCAGCAGAGACTCTTACAAGTGATAAGATGAAGTAACTCCTAAATTTGTGTCAAATATTTACTTAAACTCTGTTTCTGGATTTTTTGCAATCCAAGGGGAATGACATTGTTAACTGGGTGATTCCGGGAACAGACTGACAGCTGCAAGGCCATGGAGGGAAGTTTGTTTATAAGGGGACCAAAAAAGAATAAAAAACCTGTTTCGTCCTGCTGGGCTGCAGGCTTTCTACTCCCACATGTTTGAGTGGGAGAAAGGACAAATCTCAGGACGTTGATTTCCCCATGGCAACAGAAAACGGAAATTACTTTAACCCCATCTAGTGACAGATGACTCATTGCTCAGCCTACTGCTATTTTCCAAGCACTAAAACAATACAGCTGCAAAGAAAAGGCCAGCCTATATTACCTCATATGCTGCRTGCTGGGGCCTGGGCGAGAGGGCAGTTCTTCTACCTTCTTCTCCAAAAAAAAGACAGAGTCAGAGCCTTCTGGCCAGTCTTTTGTCGGCCAACGCAACTGCAGCCAAGCACAGCGACCYGCTCCCTGCTCCCTGGCCACTGGAGGGCAAATGTGGGGGCCTCATCACGGGGAGACTGTGGTTTCAAACTCCACGGTGTCCCYGTCAGCATGCTTTCACAGAAGTCAGTCTTCAGAAATAATTTTTAATTTGTTTCTTGGCTGGGGTGCGGGAGGTGGCAGCATGGAGCTCAGGTGGATGAAGGGCACTGTGTCGGTATTGGCACACTTGAGTTTCTCCATAGTGTTCTGCCAAAGAGGAATGACACTTTGAGTTTGAACAAAAAAAACCCTTGAATTGTGTGCAATGAGCTGTGCACGCAATAGATTAACAAATGTTTCACAAATCCATCCCAGTGAGGGGCCAATAAGTATTAGCAAGGCTTCTAGGCACATGGACAAGCGATATCTGTTGCAGAAGTGTGTGCTTGTGGCACTGGGAAAGTCGTAACAAGATCCCGCAGGTAGAGGCTGAAATAAAAATGTTCAGCCTTGAAAGCTGCATTTTCCTAGGAGAAAGATGTTGGAATCGTTATCACTTGGAGTCTTTGAAACAAGACGAAGTGGTATTCTGAAAGACAAGCTTTAATCCAACTTCTAGGAAAAAGAGGTAACGTGTATTCAGGAGGTCAGCCTTAACAACTATGTTTGTCCAGCGGGGTCTCGGAGCCGCTGCATCAGAGCTGCATGGCTAAGCGGCTGCTGCGCAAAGCTCTCGGATTATCCCATGAGTGTTGGAGCACATCTCCAGGATCTAGGTTCTTCGTTTTCTTCAACAACTTCTGGACATGGCAGAGAAGGGCAGTTTTGGAAAGCAGCAGGTTTAACCTCCCTGATCCTGAGGCGGGAGGTTCTTCATCCACCTCTTTCCACCRGCAGGGCAAGGCAAAAGAGATTCTCACTGCAAATAGTTTTCGTTCTCCCACCTCCTAGGGAATTGATAAGGCTCAGAAGCAAGGCTAGTAAGGCTCAGTACAGCTCAGAAGGATTTTGCAAATAAAAGAACTACACCGCTACTTCTGCTGAACAGGGAAAGTATTAGTGTTCCCCTGGGATATGCTAAATTATTCGTTAGTCAACATCACTTAATTCACCTTAAACTGAGGGCAGACATCACAATGTTGGGAAATTCATGACCCTAGCAAAACTACATGACAGKATGAGGTCACAAGATACACAGGGAATATTTTGTTTTCTGGGAAAGACAGTCTGAACTTCTTGTACAGTAGCTGATTCTTTCAACCTTATCATTTGTATGCTGGTACAACTACTAAAGCCAGCCAGCTTCCTAAAGGCAGAAAATCAGGTCCATAACTTTCAACTCAGACAGTACCGATAACAAAAATTAACTCCTTTTCCAAGGTTGTTCTGGAGACCCGATACGGGGCTGTATTAAAGGTATAAAAATTATCTTCACAGAGAAACRGATACATATCAACGCAAACTGACGGCTTACTGGCCTCAAACGCAGACCTTGAATACGGTGTTCAGGGCTGTCCAGTACTTTGCTATCTTCGGCTCAGCGTTAGTTCGTTATCTAGGACCGCCGTGGGGTTGGCAGCCCCGGCGGCTGCCCTTTCGACAGCGGCTTAACCCTTGCATTGGCCGCGCTCRCTCCCTGCCGTCCCTCGCTCCCCGACCTGGGCTGTAGCTTCAGCTCGGACCCTTTGGGGCCAGCTCTGATTTCTGGAGCAGGACGGGATGTTTTGCTCAGGTGGTGCTTCTGGGCTGCGCGTCATTACCATGTTTCTCATCCTTTTTCTCACCATTTTCTTGCGGTTTTATTCAGCTGTCTCCCATCATGTCAAACGTCCCTCTCCAAAAATTCAAGAGGCCTGGCCAGCTGTGGGGAAGGAGGACCAGTGATCATAACAGTTTATTCCTGGAAAAGTAAGTATGACTGTTATCCCCTAAACCCACGTCAGCCTTGTAGATCCAGAGAAAGCCATGGGCATTCACAYTGAACTTCATCTTTCAAGAACTCACCCATCAACTTTTTCATTTAGAAGCACATGGATTATAGTGCTAAGCAAAAAGATTGTTTCTTTTGGAGCAGAATCAATTGCCAAAATGTCTGCAGAGAAAATGGGAATAACAGTTTTTAATTTATGCTTGCTTTTTTGCTTTAAAATTCTCTCTGCTTCTTTAGCTAGATAAAAGATATATTACCTGAGAAATATTTTTGTATTGTGCTGCTTGAAAGAAAAGCTAATTAAGTGTGTAAAAGCRGAAAATAATATCTGAGTGATTTGTGTAAGGCCCTGGTTCTAGCTGCTAGTGTCAGTTTTACTACCAGCACATGCAGGTAATAAAGAATGAGTAATCCTCGATCCCRTATTGTTCTAAGGCCCCACTCAGATCACAGATGTATTTGCTAGTTACTATTTCCAGTTATTTAGTGTTCAGTTTATTAGTGTGTTACTCCTAATAAAGCTATAGCCCAAACCAGGAAGGCAGGATAGGAAATTCTGATTTTTCAGATAGCTCTGTGCACGCACAGCCCTGCACCCGAGCGAGGAGGGGCTGCGCAGGACAGACCCTGCAAGAGCCGCTTGTTAACCAACACCCGTAATGAAATCAAGACCCCCGCAGCCAAGTTTCCTGCACATAAAGAAGACTAGGTGGAGCCCCGTCCCGCTGGGACCTGTTTATGCATCAGGCCCTGTGCATTGACTGAAGGGGTTTGATTTGCAGCACTGGTGTTTGTGCAGGAGCGTTTGAGAGGGGCAACCAAAGCCTGTTATTCTGCTGACGGACTCCAGAACTTTTAGGTAATGCACCAGACGTTTCAGAGCACATGCTGTACCGAGTTTTGCACAGCCAGAGGACAAGATTTCTTCTTTCAAAGGAGAACATAATAGTCTTTYACAGAATAAGAATATAACACATTTCCCCAGAAACAGTATTCAAAGCTTCGGATAAGCTCCTCATCCACTCTTTGAGTTATCAACCCAGATCTTGCGCTGTGTTCGCTTTTTCATGGTCCTCCGTTGGAGCATTTCCTCCCAGCCTTCCAGCACACCAAACGCTGCGGTAACTCACCTGAGCCACCAACAACTGCTGTACGTTTTTGTCGGTAATCCTTAGTTTATAGCAACAGGTTCTGGTTTTAGCAGTATCTTCAGTTTCTGTTTTTCAGCTCTGTAACRTATGTTGCCTTGAAGCCTCATTTTTATGCAAACGTTGCACTCAGAGGAGCAGTTCTCCTAGGGTCATTAACAGAGAGAAAGGTTCAAGTCCAGACTCTCCATCTCTTTTTTGCAAAACTGCTTTCTTCAACTCTGCCAGAGTATTTTTGTTTCCCTTAAGCCATAAGGGCTTAGCTGTGTCTGGTTCTCTGGCCAACCAATACTCTCYCCTCAAGCACGCTTTAGACCTCTAAATTAACCCCAGGCTAGTTTCCCTTTGACTGCAGAGTTCAAGAAATACCATCCCTTTCCGCTTCTCATCAGGCATAAAGAGTTTCTTCCTTGGTGTCTACTTTTCCTAAGCTCATTCTAGTTTTCCTTTCGCAATCTGCTAATTTCCAAGTTCTTTTAGCAGTTACCTATAAAAATGTCCTCCTTTAATTTCCACACATCTTGCACCGGGGCAATGGAAACCGTGATAGGCAGCCAGCTTTCCTGGCATGCCTTCCTGCTAAGGCTGCAAATGCATGTTTTCTGGAAACTACAATTCCCAGGAGGCATCACATCTTCCCCCAAGGCAGGAGCGGGGCCAGCTGGCTCGTGACCTCTTTGGAAAAGCTTCCTCCTTGCTATGCAGCAATGGCTAGCAGAAGGGAGAAGAGCTAGCGGAGTGGGCTGCGGGCATGCAGGGGCAGGCTGGGCTTAGTTTCCGGGTCAGTGCCGAGGACGTGCCCGCAAAGCGAGCGCGGGCACCAGGGCTGCTGCTGTGCAGGAGAACAGCCCAGGGCAGCCTGGTTTCCTCAGCTGCTTCAGAGCTCTGTGCAGAGC
>NW_028186934.1:1224015-1326186 GCF_003343005.1 Rhea americana
GAAAGAAAATAGGAAAGAAAATAGAAAGGAAAGGAGAGAAAATAGGAAAGGAAATAGGAAAGGAGAGAAAATAGGAAAGGAAAGGAAATAGGAAAGGAAAAGGGAAAGGAAAAGGGAAAGGGAAAGGGAAGGGGAAGGGAAGGGAAGGGAAACTACCCCCCAAGCCCACCACAAGTTGTGTTTGCAGCCAGTGTAACTGCCCGGTGTTAAATGAAGGGTTTTGGGGACCGTGTGAGAACGTAAGCAATGCTCTCCTGGGCTGTGTGCCTCTGTTCCACTGACATTCCAGCGAGTCTGTTTCTAGGAATTCACAAAATCCTCTTCTTTAGCCTCAGATCAGATAAATGTGTCGTACTAGCTGGAACTACATACTTAGATACCAAATATTTTATTGGCTCCTTTGTTCCAAGCGAGTGATGTCTTAGGAGAGATTTTAAGATAAAGTACTCAGCTTCATTGGCCTAAACAGCCTCCTTAAAGTTTCATGTTATGTGACTCAGTACCATACTTGGCCACTTAACAAGCCGTAATGCTCATAATTAAAACCAGTCCTTTTCCAGGCTGCTGCTGTGCAAGTGCTGTCTCAGTCAGCAAACTCATAAACATGGGTACCACCCTCAACAAACATACTTGCAGGGGCACTGTAACCTCCTGCAGTGACCGCTGGTCCTGGAAATCAGAAATCAAGGGTCTTCCTTTCACGGCATCTTTGGCTAGTCTGRTTTTCAAAATGCTGAACACTCAGAACAGCACTTGAAGGCATTAGGAGCCTCCTGAAGATCAGATTAGTGCAGTATGTTATCTGTGTTTWAAAAGCTCTGCAGGGCAGGGAGTTTGGGATGGGTTTCAGGCAAGCCAAAGGAATTCTGTAACGAGCASCGTCAGGTTTTTAGTGCTTTAGGAATGCAGCGGGATTGCAGTTCCAAAAGTGCAAAATCCATCTGGCATTTCCGGGACACCACACTTTTTTCCCATCAGAGGCTATTCAAAACACYAGCCAACACTTGAGCCATTGATGGCAGTAGTTTACAGAAATAAATACTGACCTATATACAAATACTGATACTAATACTAACCTAAATATAATAAACCTAACCCTTGTCCCTTTTCTTCCCGTGCTGGAACGTACTACACTTCTGGAAGGGCTTCACTTTGATCTTTCCAGAGGAGATCTCCACCTCTCATTTTATTGCAAAATGAAACTTCAGGAGGACTTAGCAATGYGGGTTTTGCAATAGAAGCCCAGAAGCCTGAACCACCAAGGCCTGACAAAACRCGCTGTGTCAGGAATTAGAAGATGGAAATGAAAACTGATTCAGAATGAAGATGAGAAAACCCTTCCAGAACTTCAACTCAACCAGTTCTGAAGMGTTTGTAAGAACTACCCATGTACCTAGAATAAATCTGTGAAAGATACCTGCACACCTCCGCTCCCCTGTCTCTTACCAGAGGAAAGAAAAAGCAAAGTAAGATTACAGTAGAAAGCAATTAGATAATGCTCATTTCTAATTGCTGCTGCTGGTGGTGAAGTCTTACTATGCTTGAACTTCTGTGAAACAAGTTTTATTTGCTAAAGTTCAACCAACACCACACAAACCTTCCATCCCTCTTCCCCGAAAGGCTGTAATTTCAATGCAATGTTGAGTATTTATGTGAAATAATCAGCCCCCGGGGCCCTGAGGGGCGAGCGGGGTTTGCAGGTGGGGCAGAGGCTGGAGGGTGGGTGCCCTGCCCCATACTGGGAGAGATTGCTGCAGATACGGTCATCTTCTCAGGTGCGGACTGGCTGGGGGCTCAAGAGTTCAGTTTGGCAGAGTTTTAATCTCGCTTGAATCAAAGGGGGCTGAAATCAGCCTGCTAATAGGAGCAGGGGCTGGAGATGGAGGAAGGATCCAGAAAGCAGCCAAGCCTGAGCTTGACAGTGGAGAAATGCATCCAGCTTTTTCCAGGAAAATCAATAGATTTGGATGCCTATATAAGCCATAACCGTCTTGTCAATGGCTGTGGGGAAGGAGTGTGTTTTCTCCACCAATGCCTTCTTAGAAAATCCCCCCCAGCTGCGCAGTGTCCTTGCAATCCCCCGTGTTCGAGGGACGCTGCAGGGACGCATCCCGCGCAGCAGTGGATTTGTGTCCCAGGTTGTTACCCCATCCTGGGCCACGACTCTGCACTGCTTCGCGCGATCTGGGCACGTGGCCAGCACCTGCGGACGGATGATAGCCGGAGCAACAGGAACAAAGCCAAGCTACTCAGTCTAAATACTTTTTGCAAATTTGGAATAGCAGAGTGATTTCATACTAGACTAGCAAAGTGGGGGCCATGTGTTTTGAGCCAGAGCTGGGAATCTTGAAGCAACATGCACTGTCAGCGAGCTCAGTCCCTCACTTTGCTGTCTTGTTCTTTCACTTTTAAAGCAGCGTGAATAAACTTACAGCACAAATTGCTGAAAAAGATTAAGAGAGCAGCTGGTCAGGGTCCCAGTTTTGTCTGCTTTTCTGAAAACCGCAAGGGATTTTTTCCTTTCCAGCTAATTTGGTTAGATGCAGGAATATTACACAACTGTTTTTTCAGAACTTTGAGATGAGCTGTCAGTTCTTTCCACCATTAAACCAACAAAAATGAAACTGATGGGGCAGTGCTGCGATTTCAAACTGTTTTTTGCATCTCCCGTTGCCTGATGGCCCAAGCACAGCCAATCATGTCATGCCCATGGCATTTGCGCTGACCAGCCGTGGATTTGCTCTGACCCAGGTAAGCGCCTGCTGACTTCAGCCTGAGGCTGCCAGAGGGACTCGAGGGCTGGCTCTGTCGGGCACTAGATGGTATTCAGCTTAATTTGGGSAATTTCATGAACAGACGCACACAGTTACATGAACTCATCTTTTCCCTCTTCGGTTTAACTACATTCCTGACTCTAAAGTAGTCTCTTGCTTTAAAAGCAGAAGGAAGTGCAATGTCAGGAGATAAGTATGTTTGGGTATTCTGCAGATCCTGGGAGAGGCAGTTTGCTCACAGCAGCCCTCAATTACTTAAGTCACCTTTTACTAAATACACACATGCAGCTCTTAATCAGATCTAGCGTAAATTTGACTCATAAAATGAGTCTGGAAATGTTTGATTATTGGGAGAACACAGAGGCTTGGAGACAGGTGTTTTGTGAAGCTGTTCTTCAGTCAACATTAATGCAAATTTCAAGTATACRCTGTTCTTCTACATAAAGATCTGCCCAGGGGGATGCTGTAATGACGTCTTGATGAAAAACAAATGCCTGCCCTCGTTGTATGAGCTCAGAAACCTGCAGTGCTCTCGTTTGGATATCCCAGCCCCACATGTCAGGAACTGTAGCTGTGGAGCGGACTCTAATCAAACATGTTGTACTCATGTTGTTCAGCTGTCACTTGGGAATCCAGAAAACTCACAGCAATGACCTTTCTCTAGTTTGCCTGGGATAATCGGATATCTGACAYGACTGACGTTAGCGACTGCAGAAAGTTAAAAAGTAAAGGCATCAGCTACTTTGTTGTTGTGGCATCCTCACCACTTGAACAAGTGGTCCTCATCGGGGTGGTCATCACAGGCTGCGGTATGTGGTAATTAAAATCAAAATGCTGAAGAACCACTTCTGATTTAGATTTACACTCCATCATAAATCTGCAATTGGACACCAGTTGCTAGCTGAGAGGGTGCAAAAAGCTGATGAAATGCACCACTTTGCATTGCTTTTCTTTTAATATTTTCTTCTATTGAAAGAAGACTTAATGGATTAGCCAGGTAAATAGGCGTTGCTGTGCACTTAAGTAAATTTTGCTCAGTACATTGAATATGAGCCTCAGATAAACACATGTGCTCAGTTACTTCCTTGAAAAAGACATCTAGGTAAAGGTGATGTATTCTGTGCTGTAGGCTTGAGCACCTTTTCCACTGAGCACCCTGTGACTCTATACTCCAGTCTTCCTAGACCTGTGGAGAGAATTAAGGATAAAGGAAGATAAGAGTATACCACTCACTGGAAGTGCTTTTTTGGTGTCTGTGAAGCTGACGTRTTGGTAAGTCAAAAATACAGTGACTGCGTGCACTCTGTAGGGTTTTTGTGCAAAAGAYTTTGTTTTTCTTCAACTGTTTTTTTCATTTGTCCTTCCTTTTTCAGTTTTCATCCTATGGCAGAGCCTGCTTTTACATCTTTTTTAATTAGACTGTGCAAAATGACTGGGATTCTAGGAAAAAAAGGGAATACAGAATTTTTCTACAGCTTTTAATGGAGTGTATGAGCAAAYTGGAAGCAGACTAGTGGAGAACTGGGACTGATGTCAGTTTTGTGTTTGATTTAAATTCTAGAAAGACAATACACAGCATTTCTTGCAGCTTTTTTGCTTGTGTGCTTGCCAAARAGTAAAATAGCTTGTTGAGACTTGCTTTATGCTTCCTCGTAGATTTTCAGTACAACTGATGGAAAAATAAAACTTTTCCAGTATGTCTTCTGCTGGGGGGGGGGGGTGAATGTGCTTTTGCCTGTGTTTTTCTGCCTTCTGTTCACCCAGAGGCCCTCTGTTTCCAAGCCCAGGATAGTGGTGCCACGTGGGTGTGCACAGTGCGTCAGGTCTTTCTCCTGGAGACTTTCTGGTCAAGGGAAACAGAATTAAATCAGAGCCATGGCACGTGTCTTTGCTGGATGTCATTCCTTCTGTCTCCTCTCCAGATCTGTTTCTTGCTTGTTCTGGCAGGAAAGGGGGCTTCTGGTGGTGTGGAAGCCTATGGGGCCTTTCAGCTCATGGTGTCTCTAATCCTCTTGAACCTTTTGTGGATCATTTAACCCCGCTGCTCTGCATCTCTCGTAAAAGCCTTCTTTTCTCCTGATGTTCTCATGTTGAGCTGCGCTAAGGGCCCGAGCTAGCCAGTGCGTCGCTCCATGCCRTGGATATTACCGCACATTTCTCCATCGCAGCAGTGTCCCAGTAATACGGGCAACACCCGGGCTGTGGTGCACCGAGGTGTGCATCTAAAACTGGATCGTGTCCCACCTGCCTGTTTGCCGCAGCTGAACTCATCCTCGTATCAGTGGCTGATTTGCTAATTTTGTTAATTGGTGGTTTTCTACCTGGTTACGCTATTCACATGAAGAAAGACGGGTGAAAACTAAGCGGGTTGAGGCTGTGTACGCGGGGAAGTGAGAATTTACTGGTGTGGGTGTCACGGACAAGGTCAGCGTGACAGGGACTCAGTGCCTGAGGTTTCCGTAGTCCAAGCACACTGCTAACCAAACCCTACCACTCTGCTTGCTGCCAGCCGCTGTCCTAGCACAGAGAGAGTCTGTTCAAAGCGCCGTTTTAATTAGCTACAGAACTATGTTTTAAACAACCGAACTGGCTCAGAAGTGTGGTGTGAAATAGAGCAGCTCAAGCGCGGGAAGGCTTAGGGACCGCGCTTGCAGGAAGAGCTTGCCAAGCGCGGGGCAGCAAGGAGCAACGTCTGAAAGCTGCCTCCAGCTTAGCGCACGCCCCGCTCTCTTCTCTGGAGCCCTGAATAAAGCTCTGGAGCCCTGAATAAAGTCTTCTGGGTGAGTCATCCCTTGGATTTGCATGAAATCAGACACTGAGGCTGGTGGGGAAATACTGACAGAACAGAAATCATGGCAACATCTTGGATTTCGGTCCCCAAAGCGATGGAGGGAAAGATTTTTTTTTTTTTCATATTAAGACAGTTGTTAGAGTCTAACAGGAAAACTTGGAAAATTACAACAGACAAGATAAAAAGGAAAACAAAGTAAAAAGAGCTGCATTACCGGTCACTGTGGGAAGCAGCGCATGTCTCGGTGGTACTGTGTGTGAATTTGTAGCGCTGGAGATCAGAAACAACAACTATCTTGTCTGCATGCAACAATCTGTAGGATAAATTTTCTCTTTGAACGAGGGTTCAGCCCTGGAAAGAAAAGAAGTCCAATCTTTAATAAAGGTATTTCTAATTAGGAGGATTCTGTTTCAGTGCCCAACGAATTGTTTCACTGGATGGATTTATTGCAAATCCAGTCTTGCCTAATTTCAGATTCTGACATTCAGGTCCATAACAACAGCCTGAGAGGACTGAGGTGACGTCCAAGAAAACGTTTTCAGTTCGCAAGGCTCTGTCTCCAGTAGTGTAATCGATGAGCCAAGGAGCCAGCAARGTAGCAGATTGCAAAAGCATGCAAAGAAGTTGATTCCTGTGATAAACAAAAATTAAAGTGATGGGCTAATTTGGAGCATTTTAATAGTGGGTATTAAAGATGCCAGAGTTTAAATGAAAATATTCAGAGACACTGAACTAATCCTGCCTGTAGCTGGATTATGGGCACACGAAAGCCCGAAAAAGAGCTTTCACCCAGACGCTGAGCGTATCTGGAATGGGCGCAGCGAGCAGCAAGTAAAATGGGAACACAGGAGAATTCAGAGAAAAATACAGCAGTTTTTCAAAAATAAGGGCGCTCGTACAAGGAGAAGACGTGGGTGCCGCAGGGGGGATCTTTCTGCGTGCTTTGCGTGGGGTYGTGGGCAGCGAGAGCACCACGCAAACGAGCACGGGCCTTCCTGAAGGAAACGGCCCGCAGCGCGGGCGCGCCGGCGGGACAGAGATACGGCCGCCCCGATACCAAACCGCCATTAAAACGGACCAAAAAAACAATTAATAAAAATAGAAATAAGGGCGTACAGTGTTTCCAGCTGCGGCGGGCCGGGCCGGGCCGCGGCGGAGGGCCCCGGGCGGGCAGCGGCTCGCGGCGGGCGAAGGATGGCGGCGCCGCTGGCTCGGAGGAGGGAGGGAGCAGAGGGGGGCGGCAGGAAGCGGCGCCCGCGGGGAGGGAGAGACGGGCGCCCGCGGCGCCGCGGGCCGGCCGGAGGGCTCCTCGGGAGGGCTTCGAGGCGGGAGGGCCGGCCGGCCGGCGCGTGGAGGGAGCGGTTCGCCGCGGAGGAGTGAGGCGGGCGGCCGGGGGAAGAGGCGCCGCGGGGACGGGGGACGCGGGCGCTGCCGTGAGTACCCCCGGGAGCGGGCCGCGGCTGCGGCGCGAGGGCGCCGGCGGTCACCGCCGTCTCGTCTTTGCCGCCCGGGTTTAGTTCGAAGGTCGTCGCGTGGCGTCTGGGGAGAAGAAGGTGCCCCCCTCCAGACCCTGCCCCAAGGGCCCGTCAGGCAGACGGGTTTTCTGGCGCACGAGACCTGCCGAAGCAGCTGCACCCCGGGCAGCCTGTGTTCTTCTCAGCTGCAGCAGCTGATCTTGTAAAACACCGCTTCCTCCTTCTCCTCAGAGGTACGTTAAACTGTGGAATTTCTGCTGTTACAGAAGACCGAAGCTCATGTGACCTCAAAACATGTGTCCTTGACCGGACAAATTAATGAACGAAGTAGCCGTCGGGGGCAATTCAAGAGCAAAGATCCCGCTTCTGGTTTGGGAAGTCCCAGATCGGCAAACTGCTGGGGACCGGGCGAGTACCAGGGCGCTCTCAGCACCGTGGCGCCGTGTTTGCAGACGCTTTCCTAAGCGTCCCTTACCCGCCAGTAACCGCGGCGGCCCCGGCGGAGCTCCCACCTCACCCGCTGCGTCTGCTCCGACGTGGGTCCGTAGGCTGCGAGAGCGGAGGTCGGCGTGCCCGGAGGAGGTCACGGCGAGGGCTGGTGCCAGGGCGGCTTGCAGRCAAGCCCAGGCCGGCGGGCGAGGCTCCGCTCGCGGTGGCGCAGCTCGGGAAGCCCGCGGCCCCGCGGCGAGGCGCGCCGCGCTGCCGTGCGTGCGCGCCGTAGCGGCCGGGAGCTTCTGCGGTGTGAACTCAGGTACGTGGGCTGCAGCCGAGCTGCGATCCGAAGGTGGGGGAGTTCTCTGGCTCCCGGTTTTAGCATTTTATGTAACTCCCGGCTTATATAAGCCTTTGCCTGTTAACAAAGCGGGTGGAGCGGAGCTCGCCTAGATTCATCRTTACAGCAACTCTCGTTGCTTAACTCTTACCCAAGTGCTCATTACATACTTAAAAATATTTTAGTTAGTTCCTTTCTCGTTATCATTAATAACGTCCTGACAAGCTGTTACGGACTGATGACAAAACATGTAACCCACCTATTTAACGAACTGCATCTTGGAACCCGTTTCAAAGCGATGCTGTTGARGCGGACGAGGGAGGAACTGGGCAAGCGCCAAACCCTGGCCCCTCGCAACGTCACCGGTCCATGCTCGGTTCTCCTCTGCCCCCCTCGTGGCAGGAGAGAGCTCAGGGTGCTGCGGAGGGCGCAGAAGAGGCCTCTTCTCCCAGCTGTCCACATTGCTAGCAGAGACCCCAGCCTTAGCWGCAGCCAGGTGTCTCGTGGGTGCCAGTTCCTGGCACGCTTCGAGTTCGCAGCAGGGCTGTGGGAGAGCAGAGCAGCCAAACTCCCCACGGGATTGAGGTCCCAGGCCCAAAGCTGCTTAGGCCCCCAGGCAAATCCTGCTGGACCTTCTGGATAACTAACTGCCTTTCCAGATCTGGGCTTCAGTTCTCCAGCAGCTAAAGGCAGGTCGTATCTCACTATGCGGGAATGGCAAGGTATTAGATGTTGTCGGATGCCCAGATTCTGTGGTGGAGAGGACCATGCAAATTGTTCTAAGATGAACTTGTTAATCTCATTCAAACCCAGAGTTTGTATTACTGTACGACTTTAAATAGAAAAATAATTTGTGTCTGTTAGCTTAATATCACATGGAGGAAGGCGAGAGTGTAAATAATCTCCTAATACTGTGCTTCATATAGTTTGAAGTGCTTGTCATTCCTTTAAGTTTTGTGGATTGCTGCAAAAAAGCTCCTGTCTCTCTCTCTCCTCCTTTTTTCCTTCTGTACATTGTCAGATGGTATTGCTTCTGCCCCTCTGGGCCTGGCCACATGGGCCCACTCTGCACCGCAGCTGCTGTGCAGGTGTAGGGCAGCAGCCACACGGTGGCATCCAGGTATTTGAAGTGGTGTGTAAGGGAGGAAACTGGTAGGACTTTCCTTTTGCCTGCCCTAAAAGCAAGTTAGCAATACAGGAATGCCACCAGAAATAAGCCCACAGCAATGAATACATTATCCATCCCCTGGGCCTCTTAAGGGGTGACACAGAGCGGAGATGTGCTGCTGCAGGAAAGAGTAAGCTAGAAGTGGCATCTGATATTTTCTTCTATACTTTTTTTTTTCAATTTCATTCCACCTCCTCTTCCTTCTCCCCCCTAAAAAATCAGAGCTTTATTTTTGTTTCCATGGGAATTCTGTGAGAGGGGGAAGGTGAGAAAAAAAAAAAAAAAGAAATATTCTGGCCAAAATCAATGTTGTTTGAATTCTGAAAAGCCACCAGGCTGTCTCACAGGAACTGCAGGGCATGGATCTCATTCTCCTTTCTACAGAATCACAGAATCACAGAGTGGTTGAGGTTGAAATGGACCTCTGGAGATCATCTAGTCCAACCGCTCTGCTCAGGCAGGGTCAACTACAGCGCTTTGCTCAGGATCGCATCCAAATGCATTCTGAATATCTTCAGAGAAGGAGACTCCACAGCCTCTCTGGGCAACCTGGTCCTGGGCTCCGTCACCCTCACAGGAAAGAGATTTTTTCTCATATTCAGATGGAACTTCCTGTGTTTCAGTTTGTGCCCGCTGCCTCTTGACACCCTCTCTTAAGATATTTGTGGACATTGATAAGATCCCCCCTCAGTCTTCTCTTCTCCAGGCTGAACAGGCCCAGCTCTCGCAGCCGTTCCTCGTAGGGCAGGTGCTCCAGTGCTCTGATCATCTTTGTAGCCCTATGCTGGACTCCCTCCAGTAGCTCCATGTCTCTCTTGCACTGGGGAGCACAAAACTGGACACAGTACTCGAGATGAGGCCTCACCAGGGCTGAGTAGAGCGGCAGGATCACCTCCCTCAACCTGCTGGCAAAGGTCCTCCTAATGCACCCCAGGAGACCATTGGCCTTCTTGGCCACAAGGGCACATTGCTGGCTCATGGTCAATTTGTTGTCCACCAGGACTCCCAGGTCCTTCTCCTTCTTTTGCTGTCCTGGAGGAGGCCCAGTGGCTGGGTTGCATCTTTTGGGTTCTGTCACAGAGAGCCTTAGTCCGCTGGAGAACAGTGCCAGAAATAGCAAATTGGAGCTGAGAGGATATGACTACAAATCCCATGAGGCGCAGTGACTAAATCAGACTGTCACATTTCAGAGCTTTTTGCCAAAACTTCCTTCCCCACCCCTTCCTCTGAAGTTAGGAGGAGAATTGCTTTTCTCCTTGAAGGACGAGGAAATTAGTTAACGGTCGGGGGGGGGGGGTTCTTTTTGCAATATCATTCTCATGGAGAAAATGAATAAAAATCAACTCTAGTTTCTTAGGATGGCTCAATGACGATTTGGTTTGTTGCCCCTAGTTAGTATGTGCTGCTCCAGCCTTGGAGGCATCCCTAGTGGCTCTCCTCAGCCACCTTTTGCCCTCCAAGCTCCTTGGGCACCTGGTGCGGGGCACCGCCAGCTTTTGCTGTGGTCACCCTGTGCACAGAGCAATGGGGATCTAGTCCTGCTCTCCTTGGATGTCGTGGTTTTTTTGGCTTTTCCTCTGCACACCTCATCAGTGTGGGTTCAGGCACTTTCTCTTTGCAGTGGCTGAAACAGCCACAGAAAAACATATTTTTAGCTCCTAGCTCAGTTCCTAGTGAGGTATATGGACAGATATACAGAGTACAGCCGTGCTGTCCTGAAGAGCTGCAAAATCATCATATGCCTATTTTAAATGGGAAGGGTAAATAATAATTTGAAACCCTAGCAAGGAAGTGATGGATACACCCCTGCTTGCAGGTAGGACTGGCTCTCTATAAGCAGCAGGGTTTAAATAGAGCTTAGGGTGGGATGCAGAAGCAGGAGGTGCGCTGGGGCATCCTGGGCTGCACCGGACATTGGGCTCACGTCACGCAGCGCTGCATGGTGTTGGAGATGGCCCTTGTCTCACCACCAGGCACTGCAGCCCATTCCTCCCTCCCCAGGCGCTCAGCAGGCTCCTTCCGCAAAAGGCATCAAGATGAGGGGAAAAAAACTATACTTTTTGGTTTCCTTATGATGTACAGCTGCCTTCTTCCTCATTTCACTATTTTCACATCAAAAGTCAAACTGTATGTATCAGTGTACACAGAGGCACTAATAATGTGCAGATCTTGCTGGTCAGGGAGTTGAGCGGTTAGGCTGGATTTTTAAATGGAGCAGAGAGGCCCTTTTTATTTAATGCCTGTTTAATCATGACCTCCAAGAGGTCATGTGTGTTAGGAGAGTCATTAACCCGTGAGCTGCCTGGCGAGACCTCCTGAAGAGTTCCCCAGCCCAACCTTTCCTGGGGCTCCAGACCTCACCAAAGCAAGGATAAACCAGAAATCCCTCGTTTATGGAAGTGAAGTCTGCCTGCCCTCGACTTTTCTCTTCTAGCCTCCGTTGCTTTGCAGAGGCACTCAGTGTCTCTTCCACGGGCCCACACTCTGTGCCAGCAAGCATCTGYGCATCTAAAGGTGAAATATAAGGAGGAAAGAGGTCTTTCAGGTTGCTTTTAAAAGTRAAGGATAAGCAGAAACATGTTCAGCCCAAGCAAGCGAGATGGTTGTTGCTGTCTTTGATTCTTCCTGTAAACAAGGATGAGTCTGTTGCTGCAAACAGTTTCAGCTAAAGTGCGTTTAGATCACATCTATTTTTACTGAGTCAGACTGATCCCAGTTATGACTCCACTGAGATCGCTGATGAATTTGGTTCTTTGTTTTTTCTGCTTTAGCTGTCTTTGCCCAGTGACAGTCCTATGCAAAATCCTCCCTTACTTGCTTCTCTCCAGAGATTCAGTTGTATCAGTGCAAGACTCTACATCTTCATACACTTGATAGCTTCTAGATGCAAGCTTGTAAACAGGCCCCTGAGCTGAAGATGATGATAGTAAATATTCTATGCTTGTGTGGAAATATCAAGTTTAAATAAGATCTCAGAAGCTCTTCTTAAGCACCTGTTGATCAGCTTTATACCATTCCTATGAGGAAGCTATTGTTTCCTATGTGGAAACTGAGCTTAAAAACTTTCCAGCTAATTGATATCAGAACCAGGACTAGGTCCTCCTTCTTTGGGTTCCCAGAGCCTCCACTTAAACCAGGCAGATAGCAGGTAAAGTTGCAGGAAATGACACTGTCTAGTTTGAAAAGCACTCCCTCCTGGGCTCTGATCCTTGGGCAACACTGATTTTGCCCTGTAGTGGAAGGGTAGATGGCTCTTCCAGATGTAAGAAAATGGTTTGAGAGACTTGAAGTCCATGTTTCTCTCTTGCATGCTCTTGCTCTCTCTCTGAGGCCATAGTGTGGTTTGCCCTTTTTCCCAGAGCTGGCTCTGGATTCAGCAGCCATTACGTGCCTGTCTGTATCAGCCCCTCTCCTGTCTCACAGTTGTTTGTGATGCCAAGCAGTGAGCACCTTTACATAAGAGATCCTTATTAAAAAAAAAAAAAAAAAAAAAAAAAAAAAGAAAAAAAACATTTATTTTCACTCAGCTGGATAACTGGGTTTATTGTGCAGCAGTACAAGCTCTCAGCTGGTCTTAAAAAGCCATATTGCCAAATGTCTCTAGATAACTTGTGTATCTCCACTTTTGGGCAACTCATTAGAAATGACTCTGAAAAAATTTAAGGAGAAGAAGAAAAAGAGGAAAAAAATGCAGCCCAAAATGATTCCTAATATTCATGCCTTGATTTTGCAGAATGCAGCGTCCCAGTGTGACTGCCATGCACATTGCGTGCACCAAGATSTCATGTTAAATAAGTAAACCTCACATTATCCTGTAACAAAGATAAGTGTCCCCAGAAAGGTGGGAAGACAGCTTCTGAGATCAAAAGTCAAGTGGGAATAGAGAACAAAAAATTCTGACCTTGCTGGTTCTGTTGTCACTAGGCAACACTGTTTTTTACAGAGCTCAAGATATTTTAAAAGGCATGTGCCAAGTATCCACTTGATGAATTGCTTTCGAGACAGGCAAAGTTATGGAAAGGTAACAAATCCCTAATAGGTATGGATATCCCCCTTCTATCTTGTGTAAGAACAGCATAATTATGGGTGGAGAACGGGCTTTGTTCTGATGCTTGCTAGAAAGGAAATGTGATACATAGACGCCAAAATACTTACTGAAAGTGTTCGCTGCTGCTGCTGCTGGTCTAGCCCTACTCATAGTGGCTGCCAAAATAAACCTAATGTAATAGGAGAAGAATTAAATATGCATTAACTGAACTAAGGTTTATGCATTTGCAAAGATTTGCTAGAATCCAGCTAGCGATTTCTATACTTTAGAAACACAAAAATAAATGCTAGGCTAGGTGAAGAGACCTGGCTGGGCAGGGGGTTGTAGGAGGGGAGGTGTTCATCTCTGTGTTTCAGATGTCCCCTCTCCATGCACACGTGCCATGAGCCGTGATGCAAAAGGCCCCTCTAAGCAGGGAGTCCCCGTCCTGCCATCCGAGGAGGCTGTGGGGTTATCCGTGGGGAATTGCCAGGGAGAGTGCAGCCGGGGGATCCCAGGCTGGCTCTTARGGGCTCTCCCCACACCATCCTTCTGCTGTTTCCCCTCCAAAGGCGGTAGTATGTTGGCACTAGTGTGAGATCCCTTGACCCCGCGCCCAGAGCTTTGCAGTGCAGGGTTGTGTGTCTTCCTCTAAGTATGGCTTTGACGGCTCTTTGGAGTGGAAGAGGTGATGTAGCAGTATAGGATGACTTTACATACACATATTCGTTGCTGCAGATTTTTCCTCCTTGCTATTCTCTATTGCTTTGTTCTCTTTTTGATGCATAGGATTAGAAATGTCTGTGCTGTGTTTTTCCTAGCTTAATATAGAGATCACTGGTGAGCCACCTTGACTCATAGCTTTCCGTATACGCTGAGTTTAGAAATGTTTGAGGCAAATACTGTGAATTGAGAGAAGACATGTTGGACCTACATTTGGAACCCAACTGAGAAATGAATTTGAGATACATATTTATTACTGTGAAGCATGTCACTCTCTGTTTTTAGTAAGCCATTGATAAACCAAGTCAGAGTAAAACCACTTTAAATGAGCTGAACTAGTGTGGTATAGGTGTGCCTATAAACGGAGCAGATACTGGTGGCCCAGACTGATGTTCTGGTACAAAACGTGGAGATGCTTTAATATTGCATTGCCAAAACAGAGATAGAATCCATCTCTGACAGTAGTGATCACAGTTGGATTATTTATCTCATGTGGATTTGTGGACCACAATTCATCTCCTTGCTACATTAAAAAAAAAAAAAAAAAAAAAAAAAGTCTTCCTTTAAGGAAGAAAAATACCATAACAACCATATTGAAATCATGCCACAGGGGCAGAAGTGTGAACACTGAACTCTCTGGGAAAAAGCACCATGTCTCCTGTACAACTGCAGTGATGGAAGCTGTAGTGTTGTAGACAGGTTTCAGGCACTTTACCAGCGTGCCAACATGCAGACTATGTTTTAGCTATTTAATGTATGGAGGCTTTTTGCTTCTCTGCCTGTCAGTACAGTGCTTCTAAAAGCATAAGAATTCTCTCTCTTGGTAAGAAATCTGCGTCTTTGCATATTAAAAAGGTCTCTGAGAGAGAGTATTGGAAGTAACATGAAAAAATGCAGCATTTGCAGGTGAGCGCTACCCAGATACAAGCAATATGTGACCATAATTATTAGGTTGTCTTATGCTAAAAATAACATTACATGTATATTTAATGTATTGTTAATTTGCACTGACTTTTCATTTGTTTCCCTAAGCAAATGCAATTGTTTCTTGGCTGTGGTAGGGGAAAACTCACTTTTCCCATTTAAAGTAATTGGACTTCTATGAGAAGAGTGCAAAAGGGAGAATTTGCTCTTTCTTTGAGAGCTGCCTTTGGGTTTACGAGTGCGGAGCAAGCCAGTTTGAGTCCCCGCATTTGTGGCAGCATGAAGTTGAAATAAAAAAGCAGACTTTGTCCTCGCTGTGAGTTGTTAATTTCTTGATTTTGCTCTAATATGAAGTGCCCACTATACAAATGTAGCAGAAATCGTTAGTTCACCGCGTCCTTTTTTTCCGCCCTTCCTGCCAGTATCCCAGTATTCTGCTTAACATACGGGGAGGGGTTTTCACCTAATTAGCAATGCTCATAGGCTGAAGTGCCCCTGTGGGTTGGGTCATGCTTCATTTTGCCTTTGGGGAGCCAGCCTGAATACTTGAACCGAAGCACTTCGCAAGACGCAGCTTTCCCTGCCTGTGCAGATTGTTTCTGTGCTTGTTTTCCTCATAGTAGCAGAGTTCTGGATAGTGACTTCGTAGGAAGATAGGTTTCTGATTTTAAAAGCACCATGAGGCATCTACTTCCACGGGGGCAGAAGGTTGGTAAAGAAAGATTTGAAGTTTTTTGCTGTTTTCTGAATGTTTTGTTTCAGTGTGTTTGTCAAGCTAACATGGAGCAGCTGATTCAGTAGTGCTGCYAGATCACTGATTTTTGGCTGCAGGGGAGAGGACAGAGAAAGTGGGCAGCTGATTTTGTAATCGTTTCAGAAAGAAAAGGGATGTTACTTACTAAACATATGACATTTTATTTGCTGGCTGGGCTCTATTTGTGGTTGTGCCAAAGCTAGGAAGTGAACTTTGCTGATGGAAAGATGTTTATCAGGCTTATAGTATGTACTCAGAATGACATACAAATTTTTCACACTTTGAAGTCTTTAATTCAGATTCAGTAATGCTGATCAGCCTTATCCTGTGCTGAAATTAAAAAGGGGTCTGTGAAGGTTCTGGATCTGGAAATTCAGAGATGGTAGTTCTGCATTTTGCTGTGAACTTCAGCATTTCTTGTTCACTGAATTGTGTGCATCTGGTGTAGTATCAAAGATGATGAAACTGGCATCTCTGCCCTGTCTCTTTTAGCAGCTGCCGTTTCAGAACATTGGAAAAACCTGTGAATTTCCCAACACACGCTCACGTAACCAGTTCTGCTGCACTGCAACCTTGATCTCTTGRAGCGAAAGCCTCTCCTGCCCGTTCTTATTTTTCTTTATTTGCCACGATGCTCTTTCTCAGTTTGGGAGCCTGGTCCCTGAAAAATCTTGCTTTCAAAGGCACTAGGTGTGTGTAGGTCCAAACTGGGCAATTATTCAAGCTGGTGCAGTTCTGTTGACTTTGGGAGCGTTTCATCTGTTTGATCAGGATTGAAATGAACTCTCTTTGAGTAAGGACAGTGTGTATTATACATTCAGGTCTACATGGTCTCCAAATTCTGCTGTTAAGTAAGTCTGTGCAATGCCTCTGAAGTCATTAAGATTATGTGGATGTTTTGGGAGAGCACTTTTCCTTGTCTTATAGTACTTTCATTGGGTGGGTGAAGATCTGTTAATTTGACATTAGTTTTGAAGAACAAAAATAACAATAGAATGTAACAGCAAAGCTAGTACTTCTATGACCACAGGAAATAATGAACTGTGTTTTCATATGGCTTTATGTTTCTTAGCTGTTTGCTTTTGCCCATTGGGGGTGTGTGCACTCTATTTTAAGCTTCTTTAATTGCTCAAGAATTTATGTTTTCTTTTCCATGCTGTCTCTGGTATTTGACAGTGTGAGCTCATGCTGTACATTCTCAGGTAATCAGGGAACTTAATTTCTCCCCTCTGACTCTCCCTTTTCCTGACACTTACATGAATGTTAGCCTTGTAAGTATGTTCTTGTGGCCAAATCCTACCCAAATTTGTCCGAAGTTAAGAAGTTCCCAGTTTAAGTACTCAGRCAGAATTGTTTATCTTGGGCACAAGGTTACCACTCCCCACCTTCAGTTTGTTGTCAGTCTTTAGTGTATTTATTCTAAATATACGGAAAACCTCTTCTGCTAACAATAAGCATTACCTGTGAGATGCTTGGAGCTGCCCAGGATGAGACCTACCAGGTTCAGAGCATGTCCTGGCTGCAGTGCTGTCCCAGGGGACAGGCACAGGCGCTTGAGTACCTGTGTGGGGAAGGCCACTGGGGAGCTTGTTCCACACTTGCCTGTGTTATTAGAAGAGACTCTTACCACGGTTCTCTTGTTGAAGATGCCACGAAGCCTTTAAAATTGATGGCTTGTGGTGGGGGAAGCATGCCTGCCCTTCAGTGGTGTCGTGGGGAGCGAACCAYAGGAGAACCACTGGCACTTGAACTGTCAAAACATCTTCGCTCATCCGTGCCAAGGAGGTAGGGCTGCACCTGAGCTCTGTTCTCACCTCCAGCTACGAAAGCAAGCCCTGAGCTGAAGCAGCTCCAGACCTAGGCCAAAGAGGCCTGGCTTCATGGCCACGTGGGTTGAAATTTATTAAAACTGATTTGGGAAAAAAACTCCTTTGGAGGGAGGGAAGAATGGCGGGGGGGGGGGGACCCAAAAGATCTGATACCAAATATATGGAAATTCCCATGGATTTTAGTTCTGTCTTTGAGAATTTGGACAAAAATCATCAACAGCTAGGTACTAATATTAATTGAAGCTTATYGAGAGATGTGCGCCTGTTTAAATTTTTGCCAGGAATTAACTATTTGCAGAAGATCAAAGGGTCTAACTTCTTTGCACATTTGATTTTTGTCTAGATACTTAAGTTCCTCTTTTTCAGGATCCTTAGAAATTGATGTTGTGGCTCTGATGTTTCTGGAGAGCCGCAGCAGATTGATTTCCGTGGAAGCTGTGGGACGCTTTCCCTTTTGAGAAGCTCCAGCTCCTACCGCAAGCATCACTCTTACCCTGACAAGGGAAGCGGGAAGCTCCTTAGAGCGAAGGAAGAGTTGGCTGGGATCAGAACTGTGAATTCTTTAAACTGCTTGCTTACCCACTGCTTACAATTTTATATTTATGTAATCTTGTGAAATTATTCCTTCCTGAAGCAGCCTGAAAATCACATGCCTCAACCCGAAGTTTCTACCAGTTCTCTTAAGTAGCAGAATGAGAAGGCTTGTGTCAACTTGACGTTGTTAACCGATATAATTTATGAAATGCTCTTTAGACTTCAGGTGTGCCTGCGTTAAAGAAACGATCTTGTATTTCACAGTGTGCCTGTTTGCTTCAAGCTGTGGTTTGAAAAATGTTTTCTTTGAGACAAGCAGATACGTGCAGATTTTACCCCTTTATCAGCTAGTTATGAATTGAACTCACTTTTCTTTTTTTTTCTTTTTTTGAGTTTTTCCTTCTCTGGAAACTGGTTTAAAGCAAGTTATCCTGTCTTCAGGAAAAGGAACATCATGGGAATACACACACTGCCAGTATTGCCGCAGTTCTTATTCTCTGAAATAAAATCAGAAAATGGGCATCAGTCATTAATATTCCTACAGTTTTCTGMATGTGTCGTCTTTGGTGTGTCCAATAGGCAGGCATATAGAAGAAACTCGCTTTCAAAAATAGTGAAAACCGCARAGGGTAGCAGCAGCTTCGTATGCTGTGTTAATAGAACTTCTCGTGTATGCTTTTGGTGCAAACAGGTGTTTTTTTTTTTTTTTCTTCTTCAAAATAGCTGTTCCAATGTGACATTTAGTCTTGTTAAAACACCAACAGTTTGTGAGTGGGAATGAGTGTTGTACAGCGGATCTAAATCGGTGTGAAATACAACTAAGCAAGCAATATGTTTCCTTCGAGGTGTTTATTTGCTGGACGCTCTTGTGTCAGTAGCGGCAGGTCTTGGCTCACACGCCGGCGGTGGGAGGAGAGGACGAGTGGCTGCTTTGCACCTTTTCCTCCTTTTGTTTTGCTGTTATTTATTTTTAACTTGCTCTCACGTGGCCTGTGTTGTGGAGACTTTCCTGGAGGGACCAAAAATGATTTTGTCGCAGCTGTTTGAGAAAAAAATTACCRTTTGGTGATTCTTCATCCCTTGCCCCCAGCATGAAACCTTGGCYGGGTTTTCTGTTGCCCACAGAGGTGGTGATTTTGGCCCTGGTTTGGGTGCTGCTGGGTCGGCTGAGAGAGACGGCTGCCAGGCTGCATCGCCTCTGCACCACCTTCTCCCTCGTTTTAGGCACTCTGCTCTCTCCAAGGCAGGAGAGAGGCCTATGCTTCGCAGGCAGGAGACGAGTCCTGCCCCTGAGAACCAAAACTTCTTATGGGGAAACAACTCCGCCTTGTACAAGCCTGAACAGAATCCAGCATGAGGCAAAACCTGCTGAAAAAGAGGCTGGAAAGGGGAAAAGGAGCAGCCAAGAGCGGCGTGCAGACGCGCGGCGATGGGCCGTAGGTAGGCAGCGTGGAAGCGCAGAGCGCAGCCAGGTTTTACGGGCCCCGCTTTCCCTCGAGCTAGCCATCTCGAGATAGGTCCCTAGTGGGGACAGAGCACGGCTCCTCCCCGCTCTGCGGACAGCCGTGACCGTACCGAGCTACGTCAGATAAAAACCGTGCTTTGCCTCTCCAAGGATCTTGCAGAGAAGTACTGGTTTGCATTAGTCACCTGGATGTGCTGATGTTGGCTCTTCCTTCTCTACCCCTTCTCCTGAGTGGAGAAGGCATAGACATGAAATAAGAACTCATCCTCTGCCCTGAGGAATTTGCTGCCTGAACAGACCGTTTCAGGGAGAAAGAGCACAAGAGGAAGGCGATWGGAGTAGTGGTGGGGTGGACACTTGGTGGGAGTGAAGGAGCATCCTTCCACTTTGCGTTCTGCTTGAGCTGAGTTTTGATATGGGCAGCACCTAAAAGAGGAGCTGCAGATCTGAGAGCAAACCTGGCAGCTGGAGGAGATGGAAAACCTCTCTGCTATTTCCACACTTGCTCAGCAGGAAAAGGCATTTTCTCTGGAAATGGAGTCCTCCCTGYGCTACATAGGTGACAGCGAATATTTATGGAAATTGGGAGTTATTCTTCTGATTCTGTACCTCCCTTGGTAGAGGAGTTGAAGTGTAATTTCCTTGATTGCATTTTCCCAGATCAGTTTGTTAGAGGACCGAAGTCCCGTCTTCATTTACGCTAATGCAAAGAGACTGTGAGTGCTTCTTGGTCAAATTAGATAAACCTGTAGCTAAACCTTCTCTCATGCTTCCTCTGGCATCCCACAAATGAGTGCCTCAGGTGCAGGTGAGGGATCCAGCCTGACAGTATTCACAGCTGGGGGGTCAGCAGATTGCTGTTTACAGCTTGACTCTCAGCATCAAGGGAGAAGGTGGTCTGGACACAGCGGGACCGCTCTTCTCTCGGAGAAGCGTTGCCGTTCAAGAAACAAAAGGCAGTATCAGGAGGACAATATCCCACAGACGAGCCCTGTGACGTCCTTTGTCCGAGTCTGTGCAAGCGGGTGATTCATATGTGGTTGTTGTTTCTGGTTATCTTATCATGTCGGAGCTTGCTTTTTTTTTCTCGTGCGGGCGCTTTTCGTGTTGAGGACCGCGTGAGTGACGTGCCTCAGGACTTCCCTGTACCTCCGGCTAGGAGCGTTGCTAATGTATAATGGATGACACATCGCAAAGCGGCTTCCCAGAAACTTCTCCCAGATGTGCGGCTGGYAAAATAGGTATGTTGTTTTTAATTGCAAGTGCTTGTGTCTTTTTTTTTTTTTCCTTGCATCTTTTTAGCCCTTGTCTTGGTCCCCCATGCAGAATCAAGCCCAGTCTTGAGTGCACGTGACTGGTTGTGTCGTCTTTCGGGTTAGAGGTGCCGTATAGCAGAAACTCTTCTCGCTGTCTTGGGCTGTCTCTTGATCAGAGCCTCCAGGGATTCCCACAGTAGAAATAAACCCCCGATCGTGATTAATTGCACGGTTCCAACACTAAGTGACCTGTGATATTATTATATCCATGAGAGTACATTGTAACTGTGCTATAGCAATAACTGTCTACAGGCAACCTGTTTAAAAGAAGTCTTTGCTTTCAAATAATCCTTGTCTAAATGTGACACGGGAAAGGTAAGATAAATGGGTGTCTTGGGCCACGTTGTCTCCTTTTATTCAGAGTTGAAGCAAAATGCAGTTACGTGATGCCGTTGGCACGTTCTCACAAAGAATGCAAAATATGCCTTGTGAAGTGCTTTCTTGAGTTTGCACTGAGAAGCCACCCCGTCGGTTTTCCTGTAAATTCAGCCTCCGTATCTGTTAAGGTTAATGGTCTGTCAAAATGATTTGGAGGGAATGGAGTGCATCGTGCATTCTTTTCAAGACAAATATTTTGATCTCTTCCCTGCTTTTTTTTTTAATGTCTGTTTTTGTAGTTCCTGTGTTCTGCTGTGTATTTTTACACAAAACCTCTTATAGGAAGCCTCTTTAATGGAAACTTTTATTTTTCCCCTCTAAAAATCAGTATATGAGTGTATGGAAGTCAGGAGTGGACAAAAGGGTCCCACCCAGCTTTAGGTCTTCCCAGTAAAGAATAATAGATGAGTCATAACCAGTTGGAAATATCTGTGGTTAGATCCGATCCCACTGAATTCTGGCAGCGACTGTGGCAATTTAAGCCATTTTGTGCACTGGGAGAAAGAACCAGCAAGATGCAAACTGCTGTGTCTGAGCCCTTTCAGTTTTTTTTTCTTTCTTTCTTTCCAAACTCTAGCTTTTCTTTCTGCCAAGCAGTCCTTTTCTTCGCTGAAACCCTTTGGAGCAGTATTGCTCCAGAAAGCTGTGACAGTAAAGTCACAGCCAGTAAAAAAAAAGTAATGTTTAATTTTTTGGAAATTACTTGAAGACTAAAGACTGCTCTGTGTAGTTGCAGCTTTTGTGCTGTGAAGGGTTAAATTTGTAAGGATGGAAGTCATAACCTTAATGCTCTGATTTCCTCTAGGAACTTGTGGAGAAGTGTGTAAAGGAGTTCTCACAGATTAATAACAAGCTGCATCTCTGGCTTGTTCAGACATCCTCACTGCTTGTAACTTGGTGGAGGTCTAGGTACATGTGTAGGAAAGAGAAATGAGGAGGCAGCTGAAGGTGGTTAAAGTTCACATATGAATATCTTCATTTACTGCCTACCATCAGCACAGTTCTGTACAGTCCTGATGGAGGAGTGTGATATTTTAGTTATTTATCTTATCCCTTCAGGAAAGAGGATCGAAAAAAATCAGAGGCCTCAGTTTTGTTCTAAGAAAACTGTCAGAATTGTTAATATGTATAAATGAGCTATTTTGCATAAACTTGCAGGTGTTCAGTTGATTTGAACAAGAAACATAAAACTGTTCTGTTTCTACTTGTTTGTATATAATGTGTGATTTTCTGTTGAGTTTGTTTTCAATCTCAGTTCAACAGGTACCAATCTAAAGCCTGAGTAATCATTCCAGGTTTGTTCTTGAAATCAGAGCCTAACTTCTGTAATTATTTGTATTTATTCTATAATTATTTCTCAATTAAGAATAAGCAATCATACACTTCTTGGTATAGAAAAATTAAGTACCCTGGGTCCTGAATGCTATTGTAATCCTATGGAGGATCTGGGAATCTTCTTAGAAAGGCTTGATTATAAAGGACTTCAGGTGGCTTTGCAAGTCTTTGGGWTATCTGTTTTGCCCTCTGAACAGTCTTATGCTTACCTTTGGGGATTTTCTAGGCCAACTCTGAACTCTGTTTTTCTTGTAAACTGTTTTCAAACCTTTTGTTTTGAATAATGTATTGCACACAGGTTTAATCTAGGGAGAGGGAAAATGCAKTTTTTTGTAGTCCTTTATATCACCGTTAATCCATATATGAAACTGATAATGAACCAGTAGCCACTCTGTGTGGAGAAGGAAGGTCCAGAGTTTGTTTGGCCTTATCGCTGATTGCCATTCACCCTGGTTGAGGATGAGCAGCTGATTTTGAAAATGCAAAACAGGAACAGGCATGCACCCACCTACTGCTTCCTCTGACGCATCCTGCTGTAGGTTGAGTAAGGCGCCTTATTGTAGTGCGTGCACGTGGCGTTGGATGTTCAGRGGTTTGAAGTCCATGCCGAGGCTATTGAGTGCTATAGCTTTAGGGGGAAATTAAAGAATGAAAGTCAGCTGAGATTGGCAACCTCAAACTATTGTGGGATTTATTAGCCAGAACATGTGAAGCTTGTTTCATAGAATCACAGAATCAGTAAGGTTGGAAGGGACCTCTGGAGACCATCTAGTCCAACCTCCCTGCTCAGCAAGGTTACCTAGAGCAGGTTAGACAGGGTTGTATCCAGGCGGGCCTTGAAGATCTGCAGAGAAGGAGACTCCACAACCTCTCTGGGCAACCTGGTCCAGTGCTCCGTCACTCTCCCAAGGCAGAAGTTCCCCCTCACGGTCAGGCGGAACTTCCTGTGCTTCAATTTCTGCCCTTTGCCTCTTGTCCTGTCACACGGGACAACTGAAAAGAGTCTGGCCCCATCCCCTTGACACCCTCCCTTCAGGTGCTTGTACACATTGATCAGATCCCCCCTCAGTCTTCTCCTCCCCAGGCTGAAGAGGCCCAGCTCTCGCAGTCTTTCCTCATAGGGCAGATGCTCCAGCCCTCTGATCATCTTTGTAGCCCTACGCTGGACTCTCTCCAGTAGCTCCATGTCTCTTCTGCATTGCTCAAAAAAGCCACTGGTAGARACTTCCTTATGGGAAGGTATAAGTTGATGCTAAGAGCTGGGATGGCAGGGAGCACTTTCAGGTGACACGGAGCTGCTGTGGCTGTCCCACACTGCAGGATTTGAGGTGCTGGGCCAGTCGCTCCAACCTGGCCTGCTGACTTGGCACTGGTGCTCGCAGGGCTGGTTTGGGAATCTGCTTTAGGCGGGGGGGCARTGGGGTGAGAGGCCCTGGCTGAGGAGCCTGTGAAAATGCAGGAGAGGTGCCCTTGTCTGGGGGGTGGAAGAATAGTCTCCTGAAGGTGCTGTCCCTTTTCTGGGGAACTCCACTAGTGTCATAAACCTGATGTTCATGGCATGYGTTGGGTTTACTGTACGCGAGTAAATCCCTATCCTGCAGCATGTGCAACAAACAACCTGAAGTTAGTTTTTGAGCKTGTGATGTGCTAAGGTTGGTTCATGCTGCCTTGAAGCATCTGATGCCGCCATGTACCTGTTCTGCATGAATCTCCTGGGACTGTCCCAAACTGCGTATCGCAGATGCTGCGTGTGGATCTCAGCCGTGTTGTCAGGTGCTTGGGGACTTCCCTGGAGAGGGACAAATGCAGCGACAAACACTCTGATGGACAGAATGGGATGGGTGGTAAGCACGTGGTGGTTGCTGTGAAGCTGGGAGCTGCTGTGGTTGCCGACRGTACCGCAGCCTGACAGTATAGTGCTGGGATGCACTCCTGGGAGGTGAGCTTGTTCACTAACTCTTCAGGCAGAGAAGGGAGTTGAACTTGGCTGCTTGTATGGGAACTGCTCCAAAACCTTCATTTGCTGCAGTGGTGTCTGTCATCTTTATCTTGGTCTTCTGTGCATGCCTGCTGCTCTTTTTCTCCAATGAAAATATTTGAGGAATTTAATTAAAAATGAAAAAAAAGATTCAAGTCAACAAACTGCATTGTTTGTAAAATAATAATCTTTTACTAAAAACCAGACTATCTCGATCTCCTGCTACTTCTTGTTTCCACGATGACTACAGAAATTTCTCATCCCATCCCATTACTTTGAGCAAATTATTTAAGAGTTTTCTTTTTTTAAAAAAAAAAAAAAGTTTGCTCCTTTATGTATTTGTTTTGATTGTGATTTTAACAGCAGTATGAGAAAAGAATAATGTCCCCACTTAATGGAAACTTAACAATAACCAGAACAGTTGGAGCTAAAAGTGAATAAGGCAGCCAGAGGACTGTAAGCTCTTAACAGTGTACCTGCGTTGTCTGCCTTTATATAGAGAAACAGCTGCTGAGAGCAAGGAAGCGAGCAAGCATCTGCGTAGGGACGTAGGAATGAGCAGGCAGGGTTGGAAGATGATGGCTGAGAGATCCTGTTGCATTAGCCTATTATAAATCATACCGAGGTGCGAGAGTACAGGAAACTGTATGATACCTAGTCCTAAATTCTGCCCCAAGCACAGGCCGGTGCAGCCTTTCTGAAGTCCACAGCATTGCCTGCTGTTACACTTGGGTTTAGCGTGGCCCGAGAGAGCTATGAAGTTCTGTAAATGTTCTCGTTTGTCAGCTATGACCTAAACCCATCTAACGCAGTTGGTTTGAAGTGCCAGATTGCATTCCAGTGCTCTTGCTCAGCCCATAGTTAGTGAAATTCCATGCAGAAATATGATTTGGCAGGTGGTGATCTCTGGGAGCACACATGGCATATAGATATCCCAGAATAGCATTGAATGACGTACAGTAAACCAGCCATATAGACATATACATCTAGATAATGAAAACATGTCCTGTATTTATATGACATGACCAACTATRTATATGAGCGGCAGAAATCCTTACCGTTCCAAATGCAGCGTGGTGGTCCTGGCCGCCTCTCGTTACTGTGCTCATAACTTMTTCCAGAGCCCTTTGCGTTACTGTGTTGCCCCTGCAAACTCTTCAGGATTTCTCTAAAACTTTTATGCTTTCTGGCCTCATGCCAAGAGCTATGTGTCTGTCACCACTCTGATGTGCAGCATCTTTTGGTATTCCTACTGTTTTCACTCTTAGAAGCAGATGCTTTTTCTAGACACTTTCCCCTCATCCCTTTCCCATCCCATTGCAGCCCCCCTAACTGGACCCTCCCTGCCTTATGCTTTTTTGCAGCCCTCTTTCCTGAGCCCTGCTCCCCTCTCACCCCCAATGACATGTTCTTTCCTTTTCATTGCTCCCCTCTACCACAAAGAGTCAAATAAGTAATTACATCAGTAGGTTTTTTCTTTTTTCATTACTTYTAAGGATTGTTGAGGTCTTGCTAAAGCTGGGGTGATACTGATACGCAAGGTGCTGTCAGCCAGTTTCTTTGCCTGCCTATAGCTACGTGTACCCACCCTAGGATTCCAAAATGCAGTGTAAAATATGTATGTGAAGGATGAGCGCCGCTCACTGATAAACACCTAGCGATCAGCTTGCAGCCCGAGGGCCGCCTGGGCCGCGCGCTTTGCACTGGGAACGCTGAGCCGAGGCCCTTTCTCCCGGGCCGCTGCGTGCACGGGGCTGTGCTCGTCTTCTGCTTTAGGCAAAAGAACCCAAATGCGAAATCTATTGTTCAGAGCATCCTTAGAGATCATGAAGCTCGCTAAAGGTTGCAGGTTCACAGACCAATCAATGTTTAATTTTCCTCTTAGACGTTTTCAGACTATCTGAGCTGTAGGCTCGGTTTCCCAGGCAAGCCTGCGCAGTAAGTGGAGGAGGTGTCAGCCAATGTCAGCTCTTCAGTTGCAAATGGTAGGCTTAAGGACATAATTTTGCAAATGGTAGGCTTAAGGACATAATTTCATACCTGTTCAGTAGTTCAGGGCCTGATTCTGGTCTAACATCCATGGAAAAATGGAGTAATGGTTTCAAACAGGGCACTAACAGCAGCCGGAGCAACACCRTCCTGTCGTCTTGTGACCTCAAGTTGATGCTCTTTCGTAAACCTTTAAGGTTTCTTTTCGTGTCAGTGTTTTGTAAAGCAAATAAAATGAATCCTTGGGAAGGGCCTGACGCTTAGGCTTATTCTGAGTGTGGGAAAAATTGCAGCACGGRGGGGTTTTCTGACTGCAGGGTAGGTTAGTCACCTTGGGTAGYGATACTGTTGCCTGTCGTGACCACCAGTGCCTTACTTCATGGTTTCTACCTATTTTTTTCTACTSTTCGTTACAGACAGTGTGGGGCAGGTTCTTTCAGTTTGCCCTGTTTGTACAGGACCCGGTACAGCAGCAGGAAGGGCTCTTAGACCCTGCTGCAGCACAGATGATACAGGAGGGATTTCTGTAGATTTACCTGTTACTTAACAGGAAAATCCAGTCTGTAAACGTCTTGTCTGCTTCTGCAAATAGGCTCTCCGGATCCTGGTGGCTTAGCTTATTCTGCTGGAAATCTAGTGTGCTCGTGGCTTAGCAGCGAGTCTCAAGCAGAACTATAAAGATCAGTAGTGCAGAACCAAAAGGCTATATTGCAGTCATCAAAGCAGAAAACACTAATTGCTTCCTGCTTTTAGAGGTGTTACTGTTAAATGTAAGAACTTTCTGACAGAAGCAGCGTGTATAATACTTTGTTTTGTCAAGACTGGGCCATAGATAAAAGGTCTAGATTGGGACCACCTCTGAATATCATGCTTATTGTYGTTTTGGGTTCATATTTCAGTCCTCCAGCTGTAGGAGATCTTTCCAGGATGGGAGCAATGTTTTATTTCCTATCCAAGAGAAGTTTGGAGGGGGCTAATTTCAGAAGGGCTGGTTTTCACAAGACTATCTGTGTGCTATGCTGACTGTTTGCTCCTCCAACTAACTGTTTTCTGTGTATTAAAGTTAAAAGCAGAGTTAAATCATTGCTGAGGGTTCTTGAAAATACCTGGCTTTTAATCCTCTACTTAGGGAATGTAACAAATGCTGTCCGTCATCTACAAGAGCCGTTGCATTTTAATAAATGTAAGGGTATACTGTAAAGCAAGGCCAGAGCGCGTCTTTGTTTTGCTCCGTACCGGTGTYTGGTTTTTCCGCGGGGTGAGTTGCAGGTCCAGGCTGCTGTGAGCGTGCCAGACCCATAGCAGGCCGGTATGGCACGCCGAGCCTGGTGACAGCCCCGCGCTGTCCAAGGAGGTCTGACACCTGCTGAAGAATTTGGAAGGAAGCCGTGTGTTATCATGCCAGGACATAAATCTGGGGTGGTGACAAGCCTTGCTCCTACTACGAGATGCAGATAACTCCTCAAAASGGATTCCCGTGAGCTGAGGGTATTTCTTCATAAAGGAGTGGTCCAAAATCAATTAAGATTAAAGTATGCAGAACCGAGATATACATATGTGGAACAGCTTCATCACCAGGCAGGGCAAATATTTGTGGAGAGCACTGTGTATGGGATTGCCTTGGCATCTCATCTTGGCAATCAAAGGTCTTTATGGAGTCCAGSCTCCTAGCAGTAGAAGGAAAAAAGGCGTTCATGGCTCAAGTCTCTTTTTTTTTTTTTATTCCCCCCCCTCCCCAAGCTTTGTTTTAGCTCGAGGCCGGAGCCCAGTCTGCTTTGCACAGAGCGYTGCAAGTGAGGAACTCGCTGTGCCTGCACGGCAAAGCCAAATACGGGAGGGGAGGTCGTGTTTAATAGCCTTTGTCAGAAGGTCATTTTACTAAGAGAGATGTCGTGAGAACTGAAATAACAGTAATTTTCAGGGATTATAGGAATGTTTGACCTGACAGAGGTGGGAGTTTATGCCTAGTGTCAAACCCTGGGAGACATTAGCAGGAAATGTTTCATTTTTACTGGCCTTATTTTCTGTTCCCTCCTTCCCAAATGCAGGCTCTCTTGTTTTCATAGCTCTGCATGGTGCTTCCCAGCATCATAACTTCATGAAAAAGCAGTGATTTTCTGAGCTTGTTACAGATCGGCCGACGTGATGCATATAAAGGAATAAACTTGGGCTGAGCGCGTTTTAGGTGGTCTGTGCTGTTGCTGGCTGCATGCCTTTTGAAATCAGGACTTGCTGGCCTTCAAAATGCAGATGTGTTTCAAAATAATTAGTATTTATTAAATAGGTGGGKTTTTTTTAGTCTTCTGACTGCCATACCTTTAAAGTCGCACTTTTTTTTCCCTATGCAATGATCAGAATTACGCTGTTACTACTTTATTAGTGGCTGAGATTCTTGTATAAACATCTAGGTTTTAAACCTGGAGTTTAAGGAAAAAAAAAATTAACAAAAATAGGTATCGGACCTGAAAAGTCACARAATTGACAGTCCTTACTTGGGATTTCACAACACATTAATCCCCCAGCCGTTTTGAATAATTTTTGTTTTACAGTCCCCTTTTCCTGTTGTTGAAACCCTGACTCCCAGTGTCGTCACTATTTCCAATGTATATTTACTAGCCAAGGAAGGTCTGGGACTTGTGTGCTGTAGTGACAGCTGGAGGCGCAGAGTCTGTTATGAAGAAAAAAGAGTTTATCAAAAAACTGGGCTGGCAGAAGCATGGTGTCAGCACTGTTCGTATTTTTTGTTAATATGTTTCTTTTTCACCTCACTTTTCAGTTTTTCATCCTCTCCCTGTTTTCCTTATTTGTTCAGTCTTCCCAAAGTTTYGCTCCCCCTCCACCTTCTGTTTCTTTTATCCTGGCAGAATTTGAGCCTGCTACTACCAGAGTATCAGTGTCACTCTGAATATTTGGTGCCATCGTGTCGTCGTGCCGGCTGCTGGCTCCCTCGGAGGCGTTTTGGCGTTCCTGCTGTGCAGGGGGAGGTTCGGCAGGGAACTGAGGCGTTGTTTCTTCGCCTCTGCCCGGGGAAGATGGATTGCACCACTCTGAGTCCTGACACAGGCTGGTACAGACCTTTAAACCTTGGAGACTCTGCAGCCTCTCCAGCTCACCCAGTCCAGGGCTGTACTCTTTCTGTTATTAAAAACTCTTATTTTTGCCCCTAGTACTTTGCAGCAATCAGACACTGAAGCGAAGTATTTAGTTCTCAGTGAATTTTCTCACATTTCCCAGAGTTTCTGCAGTTTGCCAGGATTGTTTGACTTTTCTTTCTGTCCTTCGCGTAATTGCCATACCTCCAAAGCTGGCACTGTCTGCAGATTTTTGAGAGCGCGTTATCTTGTCTATCATTTGTGTCATTAGTGCAAATAGCGAGTGGCACTGGATAGTCAGGGCCTGTGTCTGGGKCTGGATGTAGCCCTTCTCTTTTGACTTTGACTCATGGATAACTGCTCGTGCAGTACGTTTCTTTCCAGCCGGCGTTGTGCCCAGCCTGCTCGGATTAACCCGGGGCGCATTCCTTAGCTTGCTTATAGGAGTGTAAAAAGTGACAGCAGCGCAAGCTCTAGCAGGAGGTTAAATAGCTCCTACTGAGCAGAGCCTCGAAAAAAATTTGCAGAGGTGCTAATGAGGCCGTGGCTCTCAGTGGGGCCCAATTTTCCATCGCCCTTTCCAGCTGGCCTGCGGGAGAGGCGATTTGCACCCGTCTGCGCCGGCGTCGTGGGCTTCGCTGGCACCTTGCAGCTCTCCAGCAGCCCGCCGCCGCGGCGGGAGCTCCGCCGATGCCCTGGTTCGCGGGGCTCCAACCCAGCCCTTAGGCCAGTCGCGTTTGCCCTCTGCAGCCCGTAATCTGGTGGTAATCTAGGCGGGGGGAGTCCTGCTGGTGGGGCTGACCCAGGCCCGGCTTTATTCTAGGACTTGTCTGTATCCTCTGTGAAAAAGCTTTAGCTTAAAAAGAGTTAKGCAGCTGTGCTGTGGTGCTTAGCAAATACTCGTTACACGCGCTGGTTAATTGTTTATCCATTAACTCACCGTGTCAGGGAAGCGAACGAGGAGAACCCTGGTGAACCTGGCAGCGCGCGGGGCGGAGGAGAAGAGAGGGTGCACATCCCCTCCTCGCCGGCTCCCGCCCGCGGGCGCTTCCTCCGGCCTTGCCCGCGTGGTGTTTCTCTGCTCGATCGCCGGCGTGCCGAGCGCAGATTTAAAGTGCGTTCGGGCCTCTCTGCCCTTCGATCGAGCAAACCTCTTCTTTTGGGAGGTGCGCCGCGTTTCCTCGAAGCGTGAGCATCTCCGCAGACCGGGRAAAGCTGGGACCGCTTTCCGAGAGCACAGGCGAGAGGCGCAAAGCAGCGCGCCGCCCGACTTCCCTCAGCGGCAKCTCGCGCGACAAGCGCAGGTGTCCGAGAAAGCCCTTTGCGCGGCCGGCTGGGGCGGGGGGATAGAAGGGGTTGGCGTGACGGAGGGTCACGTCCACGCATGGTGCCGGAGCACCTGTTGCCTGGAGCGGGGCAGTGCTGTATTATGTTCGCTGCGTGCTCCCGCTGCCCGTGACCCCCAGTTATTTCAGAAAGCCTGGCGTTAGGCTGGTGGTATGGCCCCTGTTCCCCAGTGGCTCCGGCTGGAGAGTTATTTATATACGTCCGCTTTCTATGGAGAAAATCGCCCGCCATCCGAAGCCGATCTATAGCTGGTGAGATGACTTCACTGCTGGAGAAAGATAAAGCAGAAGCTTGTACCCTACGAGTAACTATACGTTTTAAAATTCCCTGCGGTGTATTGTTGGTCGTAGGTGAAGTTTAAAGGCCCTGATGGTGAGAATCGCCTTTCCATCTAAGCGCGGTGAAGAAGATGCAGAGCAGCGCTGAGGTCACATTAAAGGGAGGCTCCRCAAACTTGGTAGAGCAGCAGATAAAATAGGTGGCTTTACTTTATGTTTCTATGTATTTCCACCTAGGAAGATTAATGCAAACCCATACTTTGCCCTGCTGCACGGCAGGGGATCAAGGTAGTCTATGGGGTAAATGCATGTGGCGTCCAGCCCTGAAGAGCTCCCTGCTGCCAGGACATCAGCGGCCGCCGTGCGGAGGTAGCAGGGCCACTAACCCCCTCTGGGCCCTCCCTCAGGGAGGGGGTGGCCTTCTTCCGAAGGTGAAACCTTGTTGATTCTGGGCTGCATTTGGGATAGGAGGAAAATTGACCCAATTTTTCTTCATTCAAGTTGGTCTGGAAATTGAAGGCAACTCATTTTTTAACTTGTTTTTAGACTTGCATGATATTAGCCTTATGTAGCAATAAAATCAGATACTACTTTTAAGACAAAAGGATGACAAAGAATGTTCTTTCAAAAGCAACTAAACACATGAATTATCAAAACGTTAAATTATTTCCAAATTACAGCATATCCAACTTTCTAAGCAGCTCATTAAGAATAATTGCACTGTGTTCTTTGAAGGATTTAACTTCAGAAGTGTTACAGTTTGTGAGGTTTTTTTAATCATTCTTTCACATAATGCAAGAGCTCTCGTGAGTTTAAATGCGTTTCCTTGCGTTGACTTCAGCGAAGGATTACCAGTTTGTCCCATCCGTGTTTTTTCAGTGTAGCTGTCAGGCTGTTATGTTTATTACAGAGCAATGCAAAGACTGAGGAGGCGTTTTGTTGCGAAGATGCCCACGCAATGAGGCGTAACTGGGTTCGGGGACCAGCAGCCAGGGCCTGCAGCCCTGCAGTGAGCTCCCGTGGGATCTGGGGAGCTGCAGGATGGTTCATACGTGTCAGGGCCTCTTACCTGGGCTGGGGAGGAGGGGGGGAAGCTTTGCAAGCGGTTGTAAGTGATGAAAGCTTGCGTTGGTGTTAGTGAACATGTTTCATATCTTTTTTTTTTTTTTTCCTCCCTCATTTTTCTCCTGTCCTAGGCTCCTAGCAATGTGGGCAGAAGTAAAGGTGGAAGGTGCTTTGCAACTGCCCAAATATCTCTAAGTGCTGCTCTACAACTGCCCCCAGCCTGCAGCAGGCAGGGTGGTCGGCATCATCCCCAGCGGGGACCCAGGCCCTGTGTTCAGGAGGACATGCTCTTTGGTGAGGGCTCTTGCTGGGTGAGAGTGGCTTCCAGCCCGTGTCGTTCCCAGGCTTGCTGTGGGACTGAACAAGTCACTTGGCATCTGCATGCCTCAGTTCCCCTCTCTAACCTGGAGACAGGAGCCCTCGTGGCTGTATCTCTTGAACCTGCTGAGGGGATAAAGCTGTTAGAGAGTGTAAGACATGCAGATGCCATGGCCCATCCTGTAAGGTGAATAAAAATAGAGAGACTCTTAATACAAAGATTTTTTTTATCACCCTTTTAATAGTGGAAGGTTGAATACTTGACAAAAATGCCTTTTTTTTTTTTGAGTGATTTTTTCCTCTATGTAGCCTAAACTTGGAAATGTAGCTTTATGTGAAACAGGCCTACAGTTTGGCCAGACATTAAAATGGTATCTGCTTTTTATCTTTATTATGCATCATTGTTATTACAGAGCTAGCTGAAATGACTAGGCAAGTTGGTGTAAAAGGTTGCTTGCTTTCCATTTGAGATCAATATGTGAAGGTACTCTTAAGCTATGAGCAAACCCACTGAAGGCTGAAACATGAAATATTTCATATTTTCCATTTAAAATAGTACCACGGTATGAGAGTCCTGTGCTCACTAGAATCAGAGGAAGTTTTTGTATTGTAGCCTGAAGTTGCCTTTGCTTTACTGCTGTTCCCCTCCGCTCCGTGCAGTGATTTACTGCAGCCACAGGGCTAAGTACTTTGTAATGGATRTATAGGATGAGGATGGCTCAGATGAATGTGAGGTTGGAGGGAAGGTGGTCTGCAATTGCTAATAGATTCGTTAGACTCTGACAGCCCTGCAATTTAGGATATTATAGGAATAGTAGTAACAGTYCTCTTCCTTCCTCCTCAACAGCCCCCCGTGGTTTTAGAGTGCCAGTCTCTGAGATGTCACTGAGCAGTGAAAGGCATGTAGATACGTCGACGCTGAAGAAGATTGCTGCAGACATGAGCAGCGTAATAGAGAGCCTGGACACGAGGGAGCTCCACTTTGAGGGGGAAGAGGTGGATTCGGAGGTGCTAAGTGATCCAAAAGTCGCTGGTGAGTTAACGCCCTGGCGTCTTCACTGTATGTCCTGCTTGGAAGTGGTAACGGAGGGCCTCCGAGGTGAAGACAAGGCTTTGCATGGAGGCTTCCAGCAGCGCGGGTGAGGGGTGTGTGTGTGGGATGAGACGCGTGGCGTGGTTTTCCAGGGCATGGATGCTCCCAAGAGCGCGGGATCRGGCAGTGAACTCTGCGAGGGGTGAGGGTCCCCCGCTCAAAGGGCTGTTGAGGGTTCCCAGCCCCTTTTCAGGAGTTACGAGCCTTGCGGCGTTGAACTCCGAGATTTAAACCCCCAGTGTGATACTGTTGATAAAATAACTTTGCTGGCTTCCAAGGAGACTCTGTTACTAAGCAATCTAAGATGATCAGTGAAGCAGTAGCCGTGGATTTTTCTCACTTAGGTCTCTTGTGTGTTTCTTGTGGATGTCTTTACGTTTTGGCCACTAGTCCTGATTTACCGCTACTGCTTTATGCTGTTACACTATCTAGTTTCTGGCAACTCAGTAGTCTGAGGTCTTCTTGTTTCTTGTTTTGTTTCTTTTTTTCCTAAATTACACAATATTTCYACCACATACTTTTTTTCAGAGTCCTTAAAAGGCCCTGAAAATGACATGCCATCACTCCTCTCCAATTCCCACTACTACATAAGAGACCTAAATCCACAAGCGCAACTCTGTGTTCCCGTGCAGGCAGGGTGGCTGCCGGCACACGTGGCCTCTCTGCACGCTGCCTGCATGAGAGGAACACCGGACTCCTAGACGTGCCACTGCATCCAGGCTGGACCGGTGCATTGGTGGCCCAAAAGTCCTAGCAGGYTAGAGAGGAGGGAGGTTCAACCCCCTTTGCCTCGCTGACCGTGCAGTTCCTGTCTCCTACCATTTTGCGTGACTGTGCTACAACGCTTCCTTTTTACATCTGTGTTGAGGAGATGGCTGGTCTGGTGTGTGATTTTAATCCATTGAAAGCTATGGTGCAGCCTCAGTGGTTTCTGCCCAGTCATGGACCCTGTTTTAGGACTGGAGGCATCATTCTTCATGCTTGATGTCTTCAAGTCAAATCCTCTCTGAGAGTTTCTTTAAGCTCTCTTAGAAAGATTTAAATAAAACATGGTGCTTTTTGGTGAAAATAAACTATGCAATGCTCTAAAGCATGTTAAAGTGTTCCACTACCTTCTGCTTTTATGCCTTCATTGGTCATTTAAAATGCTGTTAAGTTAACTGGGATTTTATGATCTTTTTAGTGAGCATTCCATTCTCTGCAATTTATCACACGTGTGGATTCAAAGAGCCGGATGTACAGACGTATCTCAAGGGCTGTCCTATCAGAGTGCGTGTTTTGGAAGTTGAACGTTTTACTTCAACAAGGAAGGTCAGAACCTACACTCAAATGTCATTTTATGTCCATAGAACGATAAAGTGCTACTTATGGGCTAACTTTGTGCATGTCAGTTCATGAGTTCAAGAAATAAGACTGCCCGAGTCTCAGAAAAACACTGAGAGAGAACGTTTCCTGTCCTTTTAAAAAATTAATAAAATAGAAGAAGAAATTATAAGGAATAGTGATCCATAAAATACAATGAGGAATCTTTAGATGAGCTGCTGCTAGAAAACTGCTTATTTAAAAGCTGGAACACTTGTGTCATTCTTCTGTGCAGGTACCAAGTCCAAATGTTTACACTATTGAGTTAACACACGGAGAATTCACATGGCAAGTGAAAAGGAAGTTCAAGCACTTTCAGGAATTTCACAGGGAACTGCTGAGGTACAAGGCTTTTATACGCATCCCAATCCCTACACGGAGGTAAGCATGCATTTTGGAAAGATGCAATTTTATTTTTTTCTTTCAATAGCATATTGGTGTAGCTCCACTGATCCTATTTACTTTCTAAGCAGGAGGAGAACTTATTTCAGTCTCTRTGGAGTTAACAGCTATAATCTGAGTAGTCCAAGTCTCTCTGCTGACTCAGGGTCCCTGGCTTACCAGCTTTTGAGCAGAATTTCCCTTGACACCAGGGAGGAGTTGTGCTGTTGCTAATGGAAACTGTTGGCATAACATGGCTTTCTGCCAGTATGGGCCAGATGTGGAAGATGCAGACCTCTTTGGTGTGCAGCTGGCGTTGTAGGGCAGTTTGAGATGTAAGAGGGTGTCTGGGAAGAGATTGCACGTAGAAAGAGGCCTGGGCAGACTCTACCCCCCTCTTGCTGGGGGAAATGTGGGTAGAGGACATAAGGAAAGGTAAATTATAAAGGGTTAAGGACTAGTGGAGCATAATGTTCTAAGAATAGGGTTTAGATTCCCTTTCTTTAACAGGGCAAAAGGGGACCTGGCTCCTGTGATTTTTGTGCATTGTATATTTGTTCGTAAGCTAGTTGGAAGACTCACATTTCGTAATGCTTCCTGCCCACTTATTTCTCTTGTTTTTTTTTTTTTTTTTTTTGTTTAGATGGAAAAAATAAAGGATCAAATGGAAAGAGTTACATACCAAGGAGCGTACTCTCTCTCTGTGGTTAGACTTATCTTTGGGTTTTGTTTTTTCTTCCAGTCACACAGTGAGAAGACAATCTATCAAAAGGGGAGAGCCAAGGCAGATGCCAAGTCTGCCGCATACCTCAGAGAGCACAGTCCGAGAAGAGCACTTCTCTAGCAGGAGGGTAAGTGTTCAGGCTGCAGCTCAGAGCGTGCAGAGGTTAGAGAGATGCTGCTGGGGGGTTCTGATGTTTCAGTTATTGGGCAGGTTGTTTCCAAACCCACACTCTATCAGAGTCCTTGCTTTGTCAAGCAAAAGAATTTAATGGTGGTAAACTTAAACTCAAAGTCCAACTTTGAGGCCAGGTCATCCTGCACACAAGGAGGAGGACACTGCTCCCAGGGTTGATATGGACAAAGACTCCCTCTGCAGTGGGGGAGAGTAAAGATGCACAGAAGGGCAGTTTCTCTGCTCCCACCTGCTCCAGATTAAACATAGAAGATATAGCTCACAGAGTCAGGTTGCATGACAGAGGCAGTGCAGTGGCCATCAAAATCTGAGTGATTTCAGTCCTGTCCTCCTCTGAAAGAGGAGATGACAATCAGGCTCTCAATTCTGAAGTGGGTAATTCTAGATGAGGCACACGTGTTACACGTAACTGTATCAGATGTTAACAGATGGGTCCTTGTATGAAGAGGGTAGATATCCTCCTACTTCTTCTTTGCAGCTTTACTGTTTGCAAAAATTACTCTACAAAAACATGTTCTTTGATTCTCTGTTTACCATGTCCAGAAAAGTACTTTACTGTTGTTAACTCCCTTTCTGGCCTTTGTTCTGCTGAAATATCAAGTACTGATAGGTTGTGTCTCCTAGTTGTATGGTGCAGGATAACCTTCCCTTCTGATCAAAGCTTGGCTATTGTGCCAGAATTTTAGGGGAGAGAATTATTTAAGGGGGGGGGGGGGGGAAGAAAAGCTTTCTCAAACTTTCTCTTCTTGGTTTCCCTTTTCTCACTTTCTTCCCCCTAACACACACACACACAAATACTGCCTTTATCCATGGGGATATATATCACTGCTACACGCCTGGATGGGTGAAGTGTTGTCATGCTAACTTTCAGAAGGAAAACCAATTCCATTTCTTCTTTTTGCTTCATTTTTGTGTGACACCCAATTGCTTTTTGGGGTGGGAATGGCTTCTGTTTGCCATTCCTATAGATTAAACCTTGCTTTTTCCCTCCTGGGCTGAGCCTGTACGACTCTGCCCTGTTCCCCAGATCCAAAGAGTTTAATCTCTTCCTTGCCCAGTTACTGTGAGGATGGGGAGGAATCTCTTTCCTGTAATAGTTTGTTTCCTTCCCCTCTCCACATGGGGGTGGCAGGTCCTCCAGCGCCTGGCCTGTGTGGCTTGAGGACAGGAGAGCGCAGGAGCTGTGCTCCCCAGGTCCCTGCGGGAACCTGACGTTCCGGTTGAGGAGACTCTCGGTTGCGTCTGAGGCCRTTTTCTCACGAAGCCAACTTGCGTGGGCCAGAAACAGTAGGGCCTGCCTTTATGTTTAAAGTTGTTCTGAAGGTTGGACTCGGTCAAGATAAGTGACTTCTAAAATTGCAATGCGAAATGATAGATCAGCTGATGGAAGGTACAAACTCAAATCTGTGAGCAGTAAACAATGTATAATCCAACTGTTTGTGCCATTGAGCAATAATCTTCAGTAAGCCCATAATAATATGTTTATCCATTCAAGCTGAAAAGCATTTCTGATTTCTTGTTAATCTTCTAATGATAGAYAGTTGATTTTTCTTCAAAATTCCTGCATCCTAGCTAAAGTTGCCATGTTTTAATTGTAGAAACAGCTGGAAGACTACTTGACAAAGATCTTAAAAATGCCAATGTACAGGAACTACTATGGAACAGTAAGTACAAATTAGAATGACTTAAATGGCAAAAGAATATTCTTTCTTTACTCTGTTAACTAGTGCAAAGAAGTCCTGCAGCTTGTTCTCTGACGTATCAGAAACATTTCATATTTTGCAAATGTTTTGTCTCAACTGATTTCTCCAGCATGGATGTAGCAGGATCTAAAATTAAAGGAATAGAGTGACTGGCTCAGTCTTGAACCATTTGGAGGCCACTATTAYGACACTGATAACCTGCACAAAGTAGTTTAGTCAATTGAATTTGAATGATATCTGTTTACCTCTGCAGGTGTTTTGTCATTTCCAAAGAGAGAAGGTAATTGTTTTATTATCCCAAGTTTATAGTGAGGAGGCGTCAAATCCAACTTCTGGCCTATTTTAAGCAAAAATATTTTTTTTGAAAGCCATCTTTGAACATTTCTTCAGTAGTCCTCACCTGTCAACTGTAACATTTGCCTGAGATGGTAACTTATTTCCTCTTTTCTTGACTGCATGATGAGCTGCATTCCTTGTCTTTTTTTACCATCAGCAAAACCTGATGCATACCTTGGGTAGCTGCAGAACTCAGTGAAACTTCTGAGCTAGGTGTGATAATTGGGTGYGCTTGGCTTCAAAACAAGTCAAATACAGACTACACTTAGAATATCTAAAGGAGCCAGTTCTTCTATTTTTTTATTTGGTAGAAATTCTGTTCTTTAAACCTTATGCAAGATTTCTGTTGTGCAGAGACAATCGACAGCTTTTAGCTGGATGTCATGTTCAAACTCTATATGTACTCTTGTTTTAAAGCTCAGGGTGGTGAGCGTGGTTACTTGTATGGGGTAATGTGCTCACCCAGTATTGGCCAACATGTTTTGTACTGCAAAGAAAAAGCCTTCACACTTGAACTGAGAGGAACTGTTTTTTCTTATAGAGTGGTTCTTCTGGGGACTGGCTACGAAGCAGCTCTTCTAACTTTAAGTACAATACAGACAAGAGTTGTGTTAATCTGCACGTGGAAAATAACCATCTTTTGTTCTTAAGGCGAGACAGCGATAACTTGGCAATTTTGATCAGTAGCATATGCAAAGCAAGAGAGACTCAATTTACAGTACAGATGAATCTTGTCACTCTTAGGCAGGCATTGCTTTTTCAGATATTTCTGGTAATTTCTGCTAATATGAAAATGCCATCGATGTTTTGGTCAAGTTGTGGTTGGCAGCAGATTGCTGGCCATTGGGGATGGGGGGTGATGAGCAAACCTGTGTTCTCTCTGCACTGGCTGCAGAGCAGCTGTGGGCCTCTTGCCTCCCCTGCACTCAATTGCCCTTCTGTCCTCAGCCCTTGGAGGCAGATGTCATTTTGCACATAAACTCTGCATTTATTGTTGTCTTGGAGCTGACTGCAGTGAAGCATTTAGTGAGAACTTTGCTGCTGATGTCAGCTGTACTGCCAAGTGCAGCAGGTCCTGCAGCTGATGCTGAAGGAAAGTACAGGGAGTAAAATATTTCCGAGAGAGAGAGAGAGAGGTGGAAAAAAAAAAAAAAAGATCAAAATGAGCATGTTGATGTTCTTGTGATGGGAAGTCTGTTGCCTGAGTGCTGACAAATGCTTTAACTGTTTCATTCTTGGAGCACGTTTTGATTCCTGCCCCTTCCTATCATCAGATCCATACACCGAGGTTTTTGTTAAACTCTAAATTCTTTGGAAATTCAGACATGGACCCAAGCAGAGTTACAATGACAAGCTGACCCACCTGATGTATTAACTATTTGTCCTTCAGAGACATTTTCTGCCCCATACATTTTAATTCTGTCTTTGCTGCTTTTATTTTTTATTTGTGATTGACTAATTTCTGATTGGTTAGGAGATCATGAAATTATATACCATCTCTTTGAGGATAATGACATACTCTGGAAGAGTTTCTGGCTGGAGGTCTAGCTTGCAGCTGTTCTGCAGGCCTGAAGTCCTTGGTGGGTTGAGAATCATTTAAGGTCCCTGATGACTGTGTAGCATTTTAGAGATTATACATCTAGCCTGCCTAGATGAGTCTCCTGCAGCCTGTGAAAACAGAGCATACCTAAGCATCATCATCTAGAGATGTAAAGTGTCCCCTGCTTTGACTAGTTAGCTGTGAATAGTAAAACTTACTACCTTCTGCTCAAGTTTTCCTTAATTTGTCGTCATCATTGCAACATATTATTTCATGTGSAGTTCACAAAATAGGATTATAGATGCATTATTTTGTTATTAGAACCTAGACTTTATAACCTTTTCTCTTTCTCCTCCCCCCCCCCCTTTTGGCTATGTGAATTGTGATTAAATCTCATCTTCTAGTCCAAGCACTTTCTGTAGTACTATTGTGCTAAAGTGATTCAAGACAATTACCATTCAAATGAGTATTGTGRCAATCTAAATGTGTTAATTGTGTACACTTACTTCTGGGGATTGGAAATTGGGGGAACGTAGGCCAGATGCACTAGGAACCATGGGCTTGATTGAATTCAGTGTAAATACTTGATTAACTGTGTTTTTGCATCGGTTTGTGTATGCGCTGCAGGAGCTGAAAGATGCCTAAGCAAAATCAAAAAGAGCTTCTGGCCGAAGTGCAGTATGTGTATCTTCAGAACATTTTTGTATGAGCTTTACCAAAGGACTGCAACATAACAAGTACATACACGTGGCTCCTCGTTTGCCTGTGTACTGCAGTTGGATCTGCAGACCACTCAACCCTTCCATGTTTTTGGTTATTGGATTTGAAATTTAGCACACTGAATATTTTTAAAATTTGGGTTTAGGATAGCCACTCTTTTCTGTAAGAAAGAGCTGGCAACTTGTCACTGAACAATATTCTGAACACTATTGTAGCTTTATTCCTGACCACAGCTACTATTCAAGTGCTTGTTTAGGTGAGGTTTTTTGTTTATTTGCTTGTTTTAACCAGACTTCAAAGTGAAGGAAAAAAAAATCTGGTGTGGAGCTGCTGTTTTTTAATTTTTTTTCTCCAAAATGCGACTACTTTATGAGAATTTTGCTTAAATAAATCATGCATGCTTGACATTGCTGGCAGAATGTGATGGCTTAAAATTGCAGCTCATCTACCTTGCAGCTGGTTCTCCACCTCTCATAACTTATCTTTCTTCAGCTGATCATTCATGTCTATTTTTTTTATTGCTACAACAATGTCATTGAAACTGCATTCTCTAGTCCCATATCTCATACTCAAAATATTCTGCTGCAGCTCACTTTGAAACCAGAGTGGGATGCCCTCTCACCAGGCAGGCAGCTGGGCAGCACAGGAATTCAGATGTGAAAGAGATGAAAGTGCATCGCTACTCTGCATTCCCCTCTTGGGTTTTTTGTGAATTATAAGCACCTCGGATGACAGGCACTGTAACAGTAAAAATAGCTAGTGCAGTAGTAATAATAACAATAGTAAATCACTTAATCAAGTATTTTCCAATACACTGAGGAATTTTCCTGGTAATTGAGTTTTTTACAAACCAAACCCCAAATATAGTAACTGTTCTGCATATAAATAATCTCCTTGAAGTATGCATGATCATTTGCATGAATGAAGAGAAACGCAGAAGTAAGAATTCTTGTGTTTTTTTTTTTTTTTTTTTTTTTTTTTTTGGCAGTAGAGCCACAGAAGCACATGATATGGGAGGTGGGAATAGGCCAGGAGCGTGCTCGCCAAGGCGCTGGACATAAGAGGAGCCTGCAGTAGCATCCCTAATTGGCTTTTCTCAGTCAGCTCAGTAGATAGGACCTGTGTTGGATAGTGTCTTTGTTGCCACAGTTGCCGTTTTAAAGACTCATTAGCTGAAGAACAGGTTGCTGTACTGCCAGACAATTTTTTTTTTCTTTTTTTCCTCATGTAGTTCTGTTTCTGTGAGTAACTCTCCTTTTTCTTCCTGGATTTTCTCCTTCTCCTTCAGGAGCAATTATTTCTCTGCATGCAGTGCTCCTCAGGTTGCTGCCCTGTTTCTTTTCGCAGTGAACATTTTCAAAGGTTTTTGACATTTGTATGTACTGAATTTTTTTTGTGTGTGTGCCCAGCATGAGAGGTTATGTCCAGTTTTCTGATTTTTCTCTGATGGGGAATGCCAGGCATTTTCTGAAGAAATGGAAATAAGATCCAGGCAAAGAACTGGTCTGAAATTTCACTTAGCACCTATGTTAAGATCTTACGTGATACATTGGGCAGGAAGTATGCAGAAAAAACAGTTCTGAGAGTCATCTGCAGAAATAGGTAAAATGTTCCTTTCTGTTGCTTTTCCAGGATGTATAGTGAGGAATGGTGATGTCAGGACAGTTTGTAAAAGTATGAAATAACTTGCTCTAGATGCTTTTCGAAAACATGCCGAAATTCTCAAAGAATGAGGGCATAGATTTGTTCCTACTAAGCAGAGGTTACTTTATATCCTTAAGCTACTTGTAGGAGAATAACAGATCCTTTGTTCTTCTGATCTCACTGATGTGGTGAGAAGTCTGGGAAGGTCCCAGAACTAGTAGAGCGTGAGGAGAAAGAAGGATCTTTTTTTCCCCCACCCTGCAGAAATAGAGGGAGAACAACACGCCTTGGGAAGGAAGCCTGAGCCACTCTCACGGTAACTGCAGGGTAGGCTTCTGTCCCAGTGTTGCCTCTCTGCTTTATTTTTAGCGTTTGAAAATCACTATGAGTCTGGTGGATCCACCTGTGTAATTGCTGTGCAAAATTGGAATTTGCCAAAGATAGGTTTGAGTTTGGCTTGTCGAAACGCAGATGAGAGCAGTCGCTTGAAGAAAAGAATCTGGCGATTCTTCCTCAAGCTCAGTTACCATCACGAAGGTGGATCGAGTCCTGGACTTCAGTCCTAGCAACCTTGGCTGGCAAATTACTTAATTAGTTCACTTTAGCTTTCTTACCTGTAGCTTGATCAAAGAAGACAACTGCTTCCTGTGCTCACCCTACCCCCTCTTGAGTACACTTTGGCAGTTTTATGTGATAATAAGCTAAATAAACAGTGCCTGAGCGTGAGMAACCCTTTGCCTCCTGAGTCAAGCTCCTCTTCAACATTGCCTTCTGGTAGGCTGCTCTTGTTTCAGTTTGTGTCTCTGGCAGGACATGTTGGGAAGGCATTTCTCTCTGCCAGCTGGGCCCAAGACTAATAAGCAGCAAACTCTCAGGAATGTCCCATTGTGCCAAGAAAAGCCTGCTTGTTCAAAACTACATGGCATCCTAATTTTAGATTCGAGTGCAATCATGTTGTGCTTTGTCACTGACTTTGCTTATCTTTAAATTCCTCTGTAACCTCTGAAACTGTGAGGAGTCTGCTTACTTGAATTTGAGATTTATTGATTAAAGCTAGGTACTATACGTGGGTTCATCAAGCTGTCTGTCCTGCGGCTCCAGCAGGGGCTTGGCCATGTGCTGCTTGATGCAGACATGCAGAAGTCATGATGGGCATGCTCTGTGCTGGACCTGCTCTTTCCATAGTGGTCAACCTTACTGTCTTCCTGCCTGATGAGACATTGTGACTTTGCAGCGTTGTTTCGGTTCGGAGTGTCAGATTGGGGCTGTACTGCAGCAGCTGAATACCTACAAGGAGGTATCTGAGGTGCCCCTTGGGGACAGGAGACTCAGAAGGAGACATGGTGCTCCAGAGCTCGCTGTGGAGGGCACATGCAACAGTGGTGACATGTTCAGGCATTCTGGGAAGCAGGGAATGTGCCAGCTGGACAGTTTGGGAGGTACATCTGCTTTTAATGGGCAGTTAGCACTTTCGCCCAGACTTCCAGCTCCATGTGAARTTCACTAATGCCCGCAGGAAAAAGCGGATTCAGACAGCCAGCTAAGTTGATACAGATCACTAAGCAGTGTAAATTCTGATTCCTGGTTTGAGCCAGTGACCCAAGAAGGAAGATACCGATGGGTCCTCATTGCACTTCTGATCTTGATCGTCCTGGTTGTGTTGAATGCCTTCCCCAAAGCACATAAATACTTGCTCTTATTACAGAGGCTTAAACTTTGCTGGATAACTTTTGCTGAGACTGCTGAGCGGGTTCTGTCTTTCTGACATGCCACTTTCATGAAGCAAAGTATTTTGTRGATTTCTAAGTATGAAAGAGGAGGGAAATCCGTATATCTTTTTTTTTTTTTTTTCCCCCCCAGATGGAATTCATTGGAGTAAGTCAGCTGTCTTTCATCCATGATCTAGGACCAAAGGGCATGTAAGTTATGATTTGTTTCCTTCTGAGTTATAGTTTACCAAGAATATGGTTTTATAAACAAATATTGTTGACATAGAATTTTCCGTTTTTATTGGTAATTGCCTAGGGAATATGYTGTCATCCTGATATCAAAATGTATTAATGTTTAGATAGAAACACTACAACTTTGGCAAATGAACATTAAAGGCAGAGGAGCTTTCCCAAGACCAAATTCATCATGGGGTTAATCCTTTTCTGGCGCCAGCGGAGCTGCGTGAAGGATAACTTTGGTCTGTGGGAGTTGGGGTGAAGTGTCATTTTTGTCGTAGTGCTCTTTGAGGCACCTTGGGGTCACAACTGGTGCAAAGGCAAGGTTGTAGCTGCAGGGGTAACTTGTGATAATTTCAGTGCACTGAATGCAGAGATGTGTTTGCCTTTCCCTTTTGCCCAGCCTCCCCATGTTTTCCAGCCCCAGCGCAGGGAGAGCTGAGTGCAGGGTCAGCCTTGTAGGTGGTGACGAGAGGTTGTGCAGGAGGTGGAGAGGGCCTGGTGCAGCCGCGCTTGCAGTCGGAGGCTCGGCAGCCAGATYTGTGCTGTGACCTCTTTCCGATACCTCTCCTTCCTTGTTTACCTACTAGATATTGCTCCGAAGGCATCTCGGCCCCATCAGATGCTCTGCCAGGCTCAGCCTTTCCYAGCTGAAGTGCAAGCAGAGCTTTTCCCTTAGATGCTCTGTGGCTGACAGTATCAATAAAACCTCGCGGCTTTGCTTGTGTGCTTGGTTTCCTGGCTGGAATTGCTCCAAGGTTACGCTAAGACCAGAAGGCAGGAGGTACAGGAGGGGATGGTCTGTTGTTTCGCAAGATGTAGGCTTCAGCTCACCACCCAGGTCAAGGGTTTCTCTCCTTTCCCTTCGCACAACCGGTCTCTCAGTAACGTTGACCTGGTTGTTTGCGTAGCTGTGCGGCCTCTGCGTTGTTTTTCAAATGTGTGTGATTCACGTTTTGGGGGGGGAGGGTTATTCTTAACCTTGATCAGGTCAGTGATCTGGCTTTGAGGGCAGCCCCACAGAGGATGGCTGAGGCCCGGCTGGAGCCCGGTGACCAGTGGTGCAGGGATGAGGATTGGGGTGCTGCGATCGGGGCGGGGAGGGGCTGGTTTCGTGGGGGGAGCGCTGTCTGGGGCTGCAGAAGCGACTTGTTGGCAGAGGTCGGAGGGACCCGATGAGCAGCCTTAGCTATGGGCACGCTCTGGCCCCAGGAGCCGTCCCGGTGTGGGCAGTCACCGCATCACCACGTGAGCTGTTTCACCCTGTCTTTACTGGAATTTTTTTTTCCCCCTCTTTAGAGAAGGTTTGATCATGAAGCGGTCCGGGGGCCACAGAATACCTGGCCTGAACTGCTGCGGCCAAGGAAGGATGTGCTATCGATGGTCCAAAAGGTACTGCTGGGGCTGGGAAGAGTGGTGGGCAGTGGGTGCTGCCCAGGCATGTGCATAAACACCCTCACTTACCATTTTCTCCCCAAGAAGGCTGCAAGTAAAATTCTTGCTCTGTTACAAAAAGCTGCAGGTCTTCAGGTAAGAAGAGACCACACGTTATTCCCATCTGACCCTCCTGTGTAGAAGATACTAGATTTTTTTGGTTTTGTTTTGTTTTTTGTTTTGCATTAGAATTCATAGCAGAACGGACATACTGCTCCTAAGGAGAAATGGGACTTTGTGTAGCCACGGGCTGGCAGAAACTGAAATAATCGCCTGATTTGTTTGCAGCTTTCTCTGCTGTTGGTCTGCTGGGGAACCTGTGCCTTTGGGAGGGGATGTGGGGATTTCCTGGACAGATTTCAGCTCAGTTTTCTGAGCTTCCCTTCCTCGATTTGCAAAAAGAAAACCAGCTATTTGAAATATAATCTAGGCTGCTTCAGAGCTGGATTAAATCAGACAGGAACTATGGTAGTAGGGAGCTCCGCTTGGTACAGCTAACCTTGAATTAAATATGTCGCTGCTTCCTGATTGCCGTGTGTCTCAAATGCCAGTGCTTTTGTGGAAGTCTTTCAAGCCGCGTCATTCTTGTCCCTTCCCGCTGCAGACGGGTGTAACTCAGTCCTCGTGTCCTGGAGCAGCAGAGCCGCTCRTTTCAGCGCGATCTGGCCGCCTCGGGAGCGCAACCCGCTGCCAAGAGCAGCAGGGCAGAGCAGCGGCGGAGGGAGGTCTGAGCCAAGAGGTGCGGACGGGTGGGTGCTGCTCYGAGTCAGTCCTGCCCGCGGGGCGCTCAGCACCATCCTGACGGACGGACAGACGGCGTCTAGCGGGAATGTTTCTGCCCAGAGCAAAGAGTGGTCCTTATCCTCCGCCGCAACAGCAGCGAAGCTAAAGCTTGCCGAGGCCRCTGTATTTTTCTGCCATTTCTCCCTCTCTGGGTGTGCTGGTGGCGTGGAAGCTCAGCCMGCGCCTCGGCTCCGCTGACCCGCGCCCCGGGAGGCCGTGCGCCCGGGCCGCAGCGGAAGGGGTGCGCGGCMCGGGGAAGCTTGCGTTTTGTCGGCTGGCACGTGATAAACGTAAGGTGTGCTTGGAGGAGCTCGCGCCCTCTCCGCTGCCGTGGCGTCCCCGTTGTCGGGGCGCTGTGCTCTGCACCGGGAGTCTTCCTCGCTCAGAAGCACGGAGGAGTTTTCTGTGCATTAGCAAACCKGGTGTTTGTTGCCTTGCAAAGGTGTGTGCACTCGCTGACTGCTTTTCATTATCTTTGTGTTTATTTTGTTCCAACTCCCAAACTGATAACCACATGTTAGAAAATCTRACTGATCCTGGTGTTACATGAGCTCCCCTTTCTCTCTTTGAAAGGGTTTCTGTGYTGTATTTCTCCCTGCTGCTAGTTAATGGGCGAATCTTTCCTTTTTGAAATCCAGATGGCACATACCTGCCCTCTAGTAAYAGTGTCTTTGTCTGAGAGAGCTTCTCGAGTCGTTAACCACCTTTCGATTCTGGCGTTGCAGAACGGTGATGCGCTGTGGTTAGCTTAACTTTACCTTTAAAATCGCTATTTTCCTGTAAAATCTTGCTGCATATATGTGAAGAAACTTAYTTTTTTTCTACCGTTTCTGAATACAGTTTTACAGAGGTTATCTGGAGTGATTACAGAGAGAGTTGAAGATTAAACCAGGAAGACACAGTCCAATTTTTTTCCTCCTTGCTTRAAAAAGAAAGGCAAGGAAAGCTTGCCTTTTTCTTTTAATATCCCCCAGCTAACTCTTCATTGTGTTACGCAGAGGTCGAACTTTTTGGAGGACAGTAGCAGGTTCTGCTCTGCATTGGATCTTGTTTCTCCTTCAGAGCATTAATAGAATGAGAAAAGCCTTTGGAGGGAGATTCTCTTAGCTATGTGTGCAGAGCGAGTAACACAAGAGGGCACTGAATYCCTAGCCACGGCCTGCAGGGAGTGATAGAATATATGCATCAATAAATAAACAAATGACAATGATATTACCAAGAGAAGGTTCTTGAAGTTCTGAAAAATTTCAGGAAAATTTAATTTTATATTTTTACAAGCAATTTCGTGTGCTTCTCAAACTATACAACTTCTTAGTTTTGCTGAATAAAAGGAGAAAAATAATAATAAAATTGAGTAGTGTTTTACAGGGGGGAAATACATTATGGAGCACTGTGGTTATCTTCTAAAATAATTTTCCRATCAGTGTGCAAGCATAGTTTTGGTTCTTGTTTCCCTAAACACTAGACCTGTAAACTCAACAGGCTCTGAAAGTCCCCTGACACCCCATCCCGGCAAAAAAGGCTCCACTCRAACTCCGTGGGCTCTAACGCGATTACTGTTTAATGCGCTGTGTCTGCTGCTGCRCAGCAAGGACAGCAGTCCAGCTGACCATCTTGTTCCTACAGTGCAAACTCATCCTTGTAATTAAATACCAAATGTGATGCCCAGTCTGCGTGCACCTTCCTAAGCCAGGAGGTTGTTGGTTTGGGGATCACTTTTCCAGATGCAGTGGGGCACTGTAGGACCTAAACGTGCTGACTCTTTCTTGCTTTGCACATGCTTCATCACCAGGCTGCATTCCCCATYCTCACTCTCCCGTCTTCCTGTATCGGTCTCTTTTGTCTCTTTGGAACAAAAACTGCCCTGGCCTAGTTTTTTCCGTGCTCGGTGCTCTTTGCCAGCACCATGCATGCATCAAACTCTGCAGTGCCAAGTCATTCAAAGGTCTGCGCTGAACGCTCAGCGGGGGGAGCGAGAGCTCGGTGCAGAGCACCCTTACAGCGAGGCCCTTGTTCTCCCAGAGGAGCTTGGCCACGAGCGTTGGATTTCCTACGCCCCAAATGCACTTCACTTATTACAGCGTGTCACGTGCTCGTTTGACTTCCCGTACRATTTCAGTTACGCAAGCGCCCTGCACGTGGCGCAGGGCCTCGTGTCCAGGACGCCGGTGGTGTTGCTGAGGTTGTGAGTCGCTCCTCGTTGTGAACCAACTGATCAAACGCTTGTTCTGCTGGAAAGAGCAGCCTTCTGCTCTGSAGGGTTGATTTGCCAGCTGCCTGCCTTTCCGGTCTGTCCTGGTCTTCGAGGAAGGCATGACCCTCCAACCTGGGGACGCTGCCGTTTGCGGGAGAGGTCCACGCTCACCGCTGGCCTGCGGTACACGGTTGTTTCCGTGTGTAGCTAACTGGTTTGTAGGCGATGGGTCCAACGTACGTGTTGCGGCAGCATTTGGAGGCTCCTTCACGGCACCATGTCGTGCAGTGGCACGAGGCAGAGCGTAAAGCAGCCGTCGGCCTTCGGCGAAGAGCGCGACGGATCCGGGGAGGAGTGAGAGGCGATGCTGTCATAACTGGGATCTGGAAATAAATGAGAAACTGGATCAGTTATAAAAGATGCAAGAATTAAAGCATTTTTGCGGTCTTTTCTCTTGCTTTGTGCGTTTCTGAATATGCACGAGAACTGGGCTAGGTCACAGGGCTGAGACCGGTGTGGGACGGAGGGAGAGGTTACCTCAGATGTGCTCGCRGAGGAAGAATGAGAAGGGCTGTTTGCAGTGAAAATGAACTTAGTTCTTAGAGTTGCCTTAAGGCTATGGTATTTATGTAAAACCTGCTGGCCATCTCTCATCGCATGTTTGTAACAGGATGTCTTTTGCTTGGCAATAATCGCTTTCCAAAATGACTTGTGCATATTTTCTCTGGAGTAAGCAATCCCAGTTTCGTAATTAACATTAGAGAAGTCCAGTAACTCCTGTATTGCCTCTAGGTATAGCATATAACCCAAATAATAATTTGGGATAGAGGAATCCTTGTTTAACCTCGTTTAACCGTTACTCAGCTGCTTGGCTGGTGAGTTAGCCTGTGGACAGGCTGATCCGCATTTATTTCATTGGGCTCTTAGAGCTTAAACTTGCAGAAGCTTCCATAAGTAGTCAACATGCAAGTCATCTTAGAAATCCTCTGCTGAATTTTGGACGTCAAATGTGCAGAATAGGCGTGTGTGTGTGTTTCTCTTAGATAATCAGATGTACCTTGTTTTTATGCTGCAGTGAATTCGTCATTTACATCAGAGAAGTTGTTTCTTAACTTTTTTTCGAGGTAATAGTCAGGCCTAATTGTTGGTCTTTATACCATACTCAAAATACGGTCACTTTACATTGTAGCTGCACGTTTTTCTTTCCTTAATACAGAGGTAAAGGGTTTGCAGTCTTTCTACAGGATGYGCAGGATGTTTTGAAGAATGGCATGAGTGAAACAGTTGCTCTTTCCTCTCCCCTTACAGGTGGCTGGTAGTGAAAGACTCTTTCCTGCTGTACATGAAGCCAGATACTGGGGCCATTGCCTTTGTCTTGCTGGTAGATAAAGAATTCAACATTAAGATAGGCCAGAAAGAAACAGAAACTAAATATGGGTTGCAGATCGACAATCTCTGTAGGTAAGAAATACAGACTTTTAGACTTTCTTTCTTTTTCCTCCACTCCTTTTAAAAATAAAAAAAAAAAAAAAAGCTTATGTGTAGGAGGTGTAAACAAAGTGTGCCTGCCTGAGCAAGTGAGCAAATTCAGGTGAGTTTCCTGGTGGAGGGGAGTCCCGGCAGGAAGGGTTTCCCGGTTCCTTTGCAGTCTCTAGGGCGTTYATACCTGCGGGGATTTGGCTGGGACCGTTGTTCTTTTCAGATGTCTTGAAGTGCTGTTTGGAGTCTCGGCGGCTGCTGGTTCATCCAGACAGTTCTCCCTCGGGAGCGGGAGGCAGGTGCTCGGTCGGTTGCACAGTTTGTTTTTGCAGCAATCAGTTGCAGTAATTTTCTAGCCCCTCTGTTCTTTTATGCTGCAAGCAGGAACGTATTGCTCTAAGTTGGAACTGGAGCATTACACAAAAGATATGCTAGTTGGGATAAAAACATAGTTAATATTTTCATGGTAAAATAACATASAAACGCATTAAAAAAAATAACATTAGCTATGTCCTGTTCTTCTTGCACTTAGGCTGGTTCTATTCATTTAACCCTGGGATATGTTTTATACTTGGCAGTCTGCAATATTATATGGCTAGATGCTGATATGTTCTTCTGGAAACAACAAAGCACAGTCTCTTGCTACTCCTACTCTTCACTTAAATAAAACATGACTCATACAGGTGCACTTACCAATCTATGTAGACTGCAAGAAGTAAGCCAATTAAATGTACGTGGCCTCAGCGCCCTTCCCCATACGTCATTTGTTTTACAGGTCACTGATTTTGAAGTGTAACAGCTACAGGCATGCCCAGTGGTGGAGACAGGGAATAGACGAATTCATTCGGAAAAATGGCAAGAACTTTCTAACAGAGCACAGATTTGGGTCTTACGCAGCCGTGCAGGAGAACACGTTGGCGAAGTGGTAAGATATGGAGTACTGGAGCWAGAATGTAATCCATGTCACGCTTTTTGGAGAAAAAGGTGGTGCTRTCTGCAGCAGGAAAAGCACAGACCTTCCTAATGGAGTCCTAAAGCCCGATGCATAGGTCTGTTTTCGTTCAGTAATTATAGGTAGTAGTGATACTGAGAAAAGCCGAAAAACTGTAGCTTTCTTGACTGGTAAGAGAATGGCAATACTTGTGAGATGACTGTTTTGRTCCTGTGGTGACTTTGCATCACAGCTAGTAGAATTTTTAAACCTTGAATTTTGTAAGAATTTAAATACGTCAGTTCGTTATTTTAAGGACAAAAATTGTATCTTGACACACAGGTAATTGGCAGGTTACTTATGAATTAAGGACAGAACTGCTCGTTCGTTAATGTATTCCTGGGTTCAGTTTTATCRTAGTTTCTGATTCTGGGTTGTAAACTTGTGGTCATGTAGGACTATTGAAAACGTCCGCCTCTTTTGCTACTTCCTTCTCTGTAGCTCCTTCATAAAGGAGCTGTGCTGCAGTCTCATTCTTTTGCTCACCTGTGACCAATGGTCTAGTCTCATCCTTCCTGTTCTAAAATTCAAGATATGTCCAGCACACAACACTTGCAAGGCTGATTCTCAATCTGTAGTATAGTATTGTCCTTCCAGACACCACAGATGTGTTCAGATGTAAATGTCAGTCGTGGTTGAACAGCAACATCAGATTCAGGCCTTGCAGACTTGCAATGGAAGAGAATCAGCAAATGCAAATTTAGGCATAGTCTAAAGGTAACTTGGCTTTATGCAAGTAACCTTTCTTTCTGCAGTGTAACCAGACTGYACTATGCTGTTCCCAGGAGCACCTCAAAAATTGATTCTGATTAATTCTAATCATACTCAATACTGGTGCTCTCATTGCAGCTTCTGTCCTGCAGCCTTCCACTGCTCAGGAAGTTTCCATAAATCAAAGCTAATAATATCACACCATCCTTTCTGAGAGCCAGACTAGCTCACATTAAGCAGAGCCCCATGGAGCATTGTGTGTGGTTGTCGGGAGTTCCAGGTGGCACAAAATAATCCCTTATTGTGCCATTCGATTAGGATACTAATGGCAGTATGAAATCCTCCCTGCATGTTGTCCTGATTCATGAAATTAGGTTTGTTTTTGCTTTGGAGAAGAGAATGTAAACAACATTAGCATTGAACCCTGTCAGTCTGCAGCTGTGAACTTTCTGTTTKATTAAGGGCAAGGAAAAATAAGTCTATGCACTCTGTTTGCTTTTACAGGTATGTAAATGCTAAGTGGTACTTTGAAGATGTTGCAAATGCCATGGAAGCAGCTAAAGAAGAAATTTTCATCACAGATTGGTGGTTTGTACTTACGTATTTGGATTTTGATTTGCCCTCTCAGGACATTCCCAACAATGCTGTAGTGTTCAAAGGCGGAAACTAGCCGTGCAGCCAGATGGTTTGGCAGCACACCCAAACATCATCTTGTGTTGTGTTCAAAGACCTTTTCAGGAGGTTTGGCAGCAAAAGCACATGCTTGAAATCAACAGCTTGGTTGTCTCCTTCCAACCAAAGGGCTGAAAGTTGCATAAAAAGGCACCACCTGAATTGAAAATGTTATGGCTTGCATTGCTTCATCAGGAGTGTAAATCATTGCAAACCCGAGAGACAAGAATGTCCTTCAGTGTGAAGGGAATAGGGGCACTCAAATATCTGACTACTACAGTGCACTTCTGACATTATCCTTTCTGCTCCTCCTCGCTGTCTTGGGAAGCCTTGTGTCACCAAGGAGAGCACTTGGGAGTGGATGTAATTTTGCTCTGCTCTTGAACAGGCCAGACAACAGAGAGGGAGTTTTGTAATGTCTTTTGTGAGCTACGTGGCTGCTTGGGGCCGAGGCAGGCCCCTATTCTTAACTAGCAATTTAATATGTTTATGCATTACTATGGTGGTTTCTGTTAGAGGCAGAAAATAAAGTGCTCTTACGGTCCTCGAGATAGTTACTTGGCTGGATGGTGGTCATTGCTGCCTGTGTCCTACCTCTGCGAAGATAACCTGAGGTCAGCTTGGATCTTGGAGACAAAGCAACAGGGTAGAYTCTAGAGCTAGGTTTTGGACTTCCTCTTTAACCTTGAGCAAGTCTCCGCACTTCTCTTTCTCCATCTGTAAAATGAACCTCTTATGACTCTTCTGCTTCCTGGAAGCGCTAGGAGGATTGATCCATGGTCTAGGTGGGAGTTAGAGTTAGTTTGAGAAAACTAAATGGGATGTTTGCCCTCACTGARGGAACAGTGTTTCTTAAAATGAACACAAATGAACCAATGCCCCTGGAGCCCTACGTGCAGTATTGGGTAGTGACACAAAAGCATCACACTTGGGATGTGCTGCCTCTTACTTACCTCAAYCTTTTGTTCAGACAACAGTCAGTTCTTAATGTACATTGGTAAAACTTATCGAAAGTTGGAGCTTAAGATAAAAATGCTGCTGTCAGAGGCATGTTTTTAGGATGTAGCAATATGCTTTAATCAAGCACAAGTTCCTGAGCTCTATACAAAAGTAAAGGAATGGAACTCTGTGACCTTGCTCTGCAGGAGTTAGACAAGATTGCTTAATTATTCTGTGTAATCGTTAAAACCATGAATCAATAAAATGTCCTGTTGTGAGAGCATGTTGCTTTCTCTTTAGGCAGGAAGGAAAATTCAGCAGAAATCTGTTACTCATTTAGCTTAAGCATGAGGAGAACTGAAATTCCAGCTATTTTTTTTAAATCTACATATTTGTTTCAATCTATCTTGGAATTTTCTGTCTTTGCATCTCTCATAGAGAGTCCAAGTTTCCCTATTTCTATATAGCTGGTAAATTTGGTCTCATAGGTTGCTGAATACTAAAATGAATGTGCCACACACATTGCCTGTCCTCTGTAATGCTCTATTATTAAAAACAAAGAGCATGACATTGGAGTCGATTGTATCATTTTGGGACATGAGATTTCACATCGGCTTACATAAACTCCTTTTCTCTGCTTGCTGCGTTGATTATCTATGCCAATGCTTTGTTTGCAGACTGTGTTTTTCCCACCCCTTTATTTTCTTAGGCTGAGCCCGGAAATCTTCATGAAACGACCTGTTGTAGAAGGCAATCACTGGAGACTGGACTGCATTCTCAAGCGGAAGGCAGTAAGTGAGCTCCAACTTCAGCTTACTGCTCTGCAGTAAACCACTGGGCATCCACCAAGTTACAAGGTCATACGTGGATTGGAGTGTTTGCACTGTTTATTCTCGTAGGAGTAAGAGTTAGAGCAAGCCTTATTTCCGCTGACCTTTGAAGTTGTGTTTTGATTTGCTTCCCCCTGTTTGAATTTGGAAGCGTTCAGAGGCAGAATGCTAGATCCTCTGATTGCTTCTTGCGTTCCTCGGGCTCAGGTTGTTTCAGCCTTGTGACTGCTCCGGCTCCTAGTGTGGTCCAAGAGCTGTTGCTGTCTGGCTCTTTCCTTATGGCATAGAGAACTTTATGTGCTTAAAGAGACTAAATACTCGTAATTGTTCTTGGTAGATGGTTTGTACATTACTGTGTTTTGCGGACAGGGTGTGTCATTGCCATGTAGCTGTGCTTCTGCTTTCAGAGCAGAAGCTATGAAAGATACTATCGGTCTTCTGTGAAAACCAAGGTGTCGTTAGCAAGAAGTCACTCAGTATCACCCAAAAGATAATGCTTACTTCCTAAAGTCTTCTCAATTTCCATACTTAATAATGATACATTGTTCAGGTCTTTGCTACAACTAAACACTTATGTGCTGAAATTCTTAGCCATCATTCCTTACTGTAGTTAACAAGTGCCTATTTTTGTCAAACTTCATCTTAGTGTCTCCCAGTCTTGCTGTCTCTTGTAGAGCTCCTCCTACGTTGATGCTGCCCRGGCCAGGCTGCCCAATGCTCTTCTTACCATAGCTCTTTCACAGCTGCTGCCGTTGTTCATTTTAATTTTGAATTTTAGTGGAGCATAARAGRCCTGCACCCAAAATGCTCTTTTTCATTTCCAAGCATGACTTAAGTGATTCAAGGAGGCTTTATTTTTTTTGATAGATGGCTCTTATTTCTTATGTCTCTCCTCATTTCTTTATTCCCACCCCCTCCAGTTTGTATCCCCACAACTGTTGCATGGCCACTAAGAGGAGGAAGACCAGCCCTGCCCTCCTTGTCTATCCCATCTCAGACGGTGACTCCGGTCACTAAGATTTGGGTGTGTTGCTATGGAGAAGGGACATGGGGGAAAGGGCTTTTAGCAGAGCATGTGGCTTGATTAGGATGAAAGGTTTTTTGAAAAGGTAGAAATTCAGCGAATAAACACAAATGGCATCATGTTCCTCTGAGCTGGAATCTGGTGTGGAGCTTGAGAGCAACGTAGTGACAAGTTTGACTCAGACTTGGACTCTTGCTTGTATCGCCATGTTATCTGAGCTAATAAATGCTTGTGCACAGTAAGCAAATGCTTATATAAACTGGGATTCTTGATAAGGCTTTTTTCGTTGCCTTTTAATTTCTCCTTCTCTGCCATTCTTCCTGAACTGACAGGTTCAGACCTGCTGTTGACCTGGTGCCTTTGCTAGTACTCCCTGTAAGAATTCCCTTGTGAAGCTCTGTGCTGATGTGCACTCTCCTTTTATTGCAATAATCTAAGATATGGGCAGGCCGCAACACGTATTAGTTCTGGATTTCAAGGAACAGCACTTGTGAGCCTGCTGAGTGCTTTTTTGTTATTTTGTTTTTTACATTTCCATCCACTCAGCAAACAGTTTATTTTGTTGTTGGTTATACTCTGCTTTCAAGTAATCAGTCTGGATCCAGACTAAAAAAAGCATGTTTAAAGGACCTGAATAAGCCAGAGAGAAAAGATGTTGAATTTGGGGTTTTTATGACTCTGGACTGTGTTTCAGTTGTTAATTCAACCAGTGAAAATACTAGTGTTAGGACTGGTAGTTTGCTGCACATGAGCAGAGACTCAGTGAGGGAGGCATAGCCAGGTGGGGGCTGTTGAGTRTTGATTGACGTGGTGAAAGGGCAGGAGTCTAGGCAGCAGCACTAGAATAAACGTTGGCTGCATTCCTTCCAAATCAGTCATCTTAATAGTCCTCAGCCACTCCACATGMCTAGAAAAATATAGGATTTCTGTTTTTATCTGATTTTGTTGACTTGAGAGTAGTCTTATGTTCTGGCAAATGAATTGTATCCATAGGGCATGCTCACTGGAGGAATTTGGCTTTATTTGTTGTGTCGACATAGATGTTCCTGCAGCTATAAATATTTTGTGAGAGTGAGTAATGTTTCAAGGTTAGTTCATGGAAATACTTGCCTACTCTCTCATTTGTGGTGTTTCTTTGATTCAGCAGAGCCATTCTGGTATCTAGGTAGGAGTTTGACTGTCCTGTATGAGTGTATTGTGCTTCCTTGGCCGCCTCTGATTAGTRCACTCGAGTGCAGACTATCATCTGTAATTTGGAGACTTTCTAAACTCTCAATAGCAGCTTTATGGAAACAGGGATTTACAATGCTGTGGAAAGGTTAGGTCATTGGTTTCAGCTGACATACTCCACTGCAAGACRTGAAGCTATACTAAATTATGGCAGTGGAAGGTGTTCTAGTGTGTGACCAACCTCAGTAGGCAAGTACTTGGCASTTTTGCCAGTGCTTTAACATCMWCATGAGGGTTTCTAAGGATACARTTATATTATTACAGTAACAGAAAACACTRTTATTTGAGTATTGCTCGTTCTYTTCCAACTTGCTTCAGCTATAATAATTTCTTAYAGCAAAAACCTTGTTTGYTGGCACTGGCTTAGTTGCATCTCCTTTGGGAGAAGGATGACAGTATGACTGCAGTGGTAACATTATCCTGCAGATGCTCTTAACTGTAGGCAAAACTTGGGAGAACATAAACCAGTAGAAAACTAAACTTCAGTGGATATGTGGAATATCATCATTATGTGGARTGAATCATGCTTGCATAATTTTGCCTCAAAGGCTATTTAAAAATGGGAACTCTAAGAATGACCCTTTGTTGGGTTTCTGCTTACCTCAGCTCTTTACCCAAGAACCCAGATACTGAGCCCTTTTTTGGAGGCTGAAGTGCTTTCATGAGGGGTGAGGGCTCTGGCATGCTGTAGGATCAGGTTGCTGGATCTGGCAGAATGTAATCAAGAACGAGGCTCAGTAATCACAGTCTGTATTTTCATCTACAAGAACAACATGCATACTGCCTCTTAGCTTTTCACTGCTTTTTAAATGGATTACATCCATTGAAATATCTGCATACCATGTGTTTCTTTTAACTTCTGACAGCAACAAGGAGTGAGAATTTTTGTTATGCTGTATAAAGAGGTGGAGCTTGCTCTAGGAATCAACAGCGAATACAGCAAGCGGACACTCATGCGTCTCCATCCAAACATTAAGGTAACTGTGCATTGTGCAATCATATGAATGACACTTGCATTCATTTGCTCTTGAAATCTAGTAAGGAATTTCATGGCTTGAGTTGGAAGTCAGCTGTTGTCTCTATTACAGTGGGAATAGTCTTTGAAGATATAGCTATGTGGTGCTTACCAGCATTTGAGCATGGCCACTTCATTTCTTTAGGTTATAAACTGAACATAAATTTGTTCAGTTTAGACTTGTCCAACCACTTACTGATCTGATTCCCAAGAAACATACTTCATGTGATGAGTTAATGGAGTTGCATCAAATGGAAAATCACAACTTGAGATTGTTGCCTCATATCAGTGTTTTTGTTCATATATAAATGAAGAGCGTCAGCAGTGGATGTTTACATTCCCATCATCTGATTCCCATCAGACAGCGTTGTGCTGTCTGTGCTGTTACACAGCTGCTCTGTCACAGAGCAGAAAATGAGTTGTGGGGCATAAGCTAGTAGATTATCGTGCCRTCTCTTGAAATTAGAGACATACATYTTAATGAGACATAACGTATATGTATAGTATGCATTAGAGTGAATTAACAAACTACTAAAATAATAGATTTATTGTCACTTGATCAGTTGTCCCTGAAGGGAAGTGCTCRTGCACTGTCACCTACACAGCACGACTGCACAGTGTTTGTGGAAGGTGTGTAAATGACTTGGGGAATAGCCAGGTGAAACTCTGTAGCTTTTTCTGCTGCAGGTTGGTCAAATGTCTCTCCTCTAAGAGCAAAGAGYGAAATTGTAGACTGAATGTCTATAGTCAAGACTCCTTGACTGTGATCCTTTAACGAATGCCCTTATGTTGCGGCAGTTACTGGGCTAGGGCACATCTCTAACTGTTGCTGCGCAGGAATACCCCCATCACTGGGAAGCACCTGTGTGCCTCAGCTAGAGGGAAGTCATGTTGCTTCAGTAACTATAGCAATCTGACCATTTGTGTGGATGCATCTTATAAAAACTCCTGTGTTAACCCTGTTATCCTGAGCAGCCCCACAAAAGCTTGGCGGCTTTCTGGCTGGAGGTTTAAACTGATCAAGGAGGTTTGCAAAACAGCTGAGCCAGGCAGTGGTTCTCTTTCCAGGTGATGAGACACCCAGACCATGTGTCCTCATCCGTGTACCTCTGGGCTCACCATGAGAAGCTTGTCATCATTGACCAGTCCGTAGCATTTGTTGGCGGCATTGACTTGGCCTACGGCAGGTGGGACGATGATGAGCATCGCCTGACTGATGTTGGCAGYGTTAAACGCATGATGACTACAAAGTCAGTGTCGACAATCAATCTAGCAGTAAGTGAGCTTGTTCCATCTGGCTGCCCATGTTTAAATGTGTGCTCCRCAAGGAAAGACGTAGTGGGCTTGTGGTGTCGGGGGCAGGAACAAACCATATCCGCTTCTAAGCCTAGCATTGAGTTTAGAGGGTTTAAAGAGAAATAGTAATGAGAAGAGGGAAGTATCTGTGTATTGAATGACTCCTTAGGCTAGATCCTGAAAAGGTCAACCTCCACTAAAGCACTAGGTTTCCTCCAGAGCTTGGAGTAGCYGTCACAATTTGGAGGTTCTTAATAACATTTTTAGCTATAAGTGCGTAGGCACTTCTGGAGTGCTCCAAACTTATGGATGTTCAGGCCGTAAGCAGGTGCCTTGTTTGCTGAGCTGTTCTGATAACCTGGGTTTAAAGGCAATTTAAAGTGGTCTGATTTTATGGGAATTTCAGGAAGAGTAATAATCCAGAGTAAAGTTATGGATAATTCATTGAAGAACATACTGTTTAATAGAGCTTTTTGTTAAGTGCATCCTTGGCACAAATTCTCAAAAGCATTCATAATTCCCACTAAAACCATTGCAAGTTGTGTCTTTGTCACAGAGCAAACTTTGACTCGTGGTGTTTCAGAGCACTGAAGTGAATGATCACTTGTAATTAAAGGGGAGCTTGTCCACCTTTAATTTTAATAATAAGCTGTCCCCCTTAATTAAAGGTATGGGGAAAAACTGAAAATTAACTCGTATACATCAGCAGCAGCAATATCCTCTTTCTCTTTATTTAAGTCTGCAGCTGAGTCGTCTGAACATATTGCCCTGGAATCTCAAGTTATGTCCCCAGAAAACCATCTGCTCCAGAGAAATGCTGAAGATGCCTCAGACGTTTCAAAAATGAAAGGGATAGGAAAAACCAAGAAGTTCTCAAGGTTCAGTATTTATAAGCATCTCCAGAAACATGGCATGCACCATGCTGATAGCATCAGCAGCATAGACACTGAGTTAAGTAAGTAATGTTTTTCAACTTAGTTTTACCTAAATGACATCTATAAAGTACTTGTGGAGGTGGGTGGGTGGGTGTATGTGCACATTCACGTAATTTCTAGGGTAACGTGTTCTTTGTAAAGAAAGTAAGTTGATGAATTCCCTAACTATCAGAATAATAACTATGTTTAGTCAATATGTAAATTTGTGTCACTGCAAAACATGCAAGAAAGTTTTAAGTGGATTTGGATTTAGTTAATTAGTGATTGTCGTGAGCCATCAGATGACGTGATGTAGTGTATGTGATATCTATTATTTGTATTTTTGGATTTTTTGTTTTCCTGCAATGGAGAATTGCATTTCATTTTTCAACTTGTATTTAGTATAACAAGTGAAACAATTACCGAATATGCTTATCTTCTGCCATACATTAGTGTTACGTACGTTTAATTTACTCCATTTAAATAGAAACATTCCTGATTTACTCCTTTCCTAGGTGAAAGGGCTATTCCACAGCTGATTATTTGAATGCAGCTTTTAATTCCACACATTCAAAACCAACTTCAATGCTAAAATTGCAAGCTAAAATTTGTTCCAGCATGGACTTTTTATTTTGAAATCTGATTCTGAAGTCCTTCATTCCAGAGGCTGTAAATTGCTTGAAATGGGAATTTCTTTGAATTTYCCTTATTCCCCACCCAGACAGGTTCCACAATGATTTATTCCTCTGGCAGGAGGAAGCCTTGCAGGAGCACTGTTTGCATTGGTCATAGCTCAGGACATACTGAAGTCGCAAAGTCATCACTTTTATCTGTCTAGTTAGAAAACAACTAGGTCTTGAATCTGGTGGTTGCTTGTAGTGTCAGCAAATTGACATCTCATTTGAACTACTGTCATGCAAGTTGTTTTCAGACATGATCAGTAACCGATATGCTGCGTGTTTTTGCTGTAAATGGAGCATCTTGACTTTCTGCAGGTTATTGTAACCCCACTAGAAGTCAACCGAATATAATCCAGAGTTTAAAACCCCATCTGAAAATGTTTCATCACCACACTGAATCCAAACAGGGGCTCGCTGAGCCTCAGGAGGGTAAGTGGAGGAAGGCAAAAGTGCAGACCCCYGTAGGCTTTAGCTGTCAGTGTTTTTTGCACTATAGCTTTGGTGAGAGTTAGGTTGGGTTCCAGGATCAACCTCTTCCTATTTGTGTTTCACACTCAACAACCTTATCMCCCCATCTGAAGACATTCTTACAGAAATACCTTCTCTAGAAGCTTCAAAACCTTCAGCATAAGTTTAAAAAAAATATAAAAATACAGATTTGCAGTAATGACAGCAGGTACAGTTGAGAAGTTAATTCAGATTTTGGTACATGATTATTCCAGCAGCTCCCTTCCTCAAAGGAATTGAGAACATATGTATCAGGCTTACTTTAAAATACCTAATGTAGAAGATGGACRGAAGAAACAGCAAATTGGCAACTGCCAGGCCCACATTTGGATGAGGATGTGAGCTTCCCTTTTGGCCCTTATTACAGTTAATGAAAGCATACTTGATTGAARAAGGAGTTGGATGGTGATGAATATTGAGCTGTTCTGATCTCTGGACTGATGCTAAAAGGTGTTATTGAAAATGCCCATCTATATATATATAGGCAGATCATATAGATGCCTTTGATTTGGGGAATTGAGTAAGAAGYAGTTATTCCACATCCTTCTCGTTTTAACATCCTCCTCTGAGATGTTAATAGGCAGTTACAAAATGCTGGTTGCAAAGTATTGATGTGTAACAAGAAAAAGATGTATTTGCTCCACATGGGAATGAAGTCCTGTCGCCACTGTGGTCACTTCATGCTCGTTCATGAGTCAGTGTACAATCACAAGAGCTTGATACATGAAGTGTATTTTGACTCAACAGTACATCCCATATGTTCAYGTTCGTGCTTGCAGAGTCAGTGATTCTCCAGCTCCACCTGGACTCTCACTAGGAGCTCATGCTTTTCTAAGGCAGCTRTGGTACATACTTGCTGCATGGCTTTATGGCATGGCTTGGCTTGACTCGGCTCATTTGGGTGTTTAAGCAGTGCTGGCAGGGCTGGCTTCRTGTAAGCTGTTGTTACTACAGTGTTGCTGGTGTGTATTTTGTTGACTACTAAAAGATTTCTTTTGTGTGTGTGCGCTAAGGCATTTTCATGGTGTGGTTTTGGTGGTGTGGTTGGGTTAGGAGAGTACTGCTATTGGCATATTATTATGTATTTATTGCACTAGTACTTGATACATTAGATGAAGGCCACTCTCAGGGACAGGAAGTAACGTTAGTTAAACGTTTTTGATCTAGGCTGACATTCTCTGTTTTTTAGGAGGGAGGAAAGAGTTCACCCTGCACCCAAAGTATGTGCTCTGGAAGACAGGTCCTCTTAGAAGAGGAATATCCCCGCAGATAATATTTTCRATTATTTTTAGGAGCATAAATTTGGAATTCATGATGTGTTTATTTAATTGTAAAACTGAAAAGATGGCATTGTTTGGAGGGGAGAGGAAAAAAAAAGACTACCCACACCCCACTCCCGCAAAAAACACAACACCTAACRAGGGAATCAAAGCTTTTTAATTGTTTCATTTTAGTTAATAAAGACTAGCTTGTAGTACAGGGGATGCACCCTATTATAGAGGGAACATCATACACCATCTACCAGAGAAGCTGAAATTAGTACATTTGTGTTGTAAAATACATTAAGTAGGTATGTATTATTCCTGTACATATTTCTGCTAAGGTCGGTGATAGCTGGGATTAGATCCCCACCTGGTACTGTTTAGGTGTCATGAGATTGTGGAAAGACAAATAATTATATTTTCTTTCTCTACATTGGACTAAAAGAATCTATATATTCTTTTAGTCCAACGCAGAGAGGATTCACCATCTGCTTTTTGTTTCTGTAACAGGTTCATGTATATATAATCTATCCTGATTGTGTATCAGAAATATTAAAATAGGGAAGAAAAATATTTTAGTAAGTTCTTTGAAAGCAGCAGAAAGACTRGGTAGAAAACAGCTTCAACTTATTGAGCCTGCCAAGTCACACCATTGCTTTTTTGCTGAAGCAAGTTTCTCACCAATATTATATAATTTGGGGACGTATGTTTGTGTCATCTCATTTACYTGTAACAGGTAAAGGGTCAATCCGCAGCCTGAAGACAGATGTTGGCGAGCTGCTTGGGGAAACCAGATTCTGGCATGGAAAAGATTATTGCAACTTTGTCTTTAAAGACTGGGTTCAGCTTGACAAACCTTTTGCTGGTAAGGGCCTTTGCACTGGAGTTCATTACTTTTCCCCTAAACCCTGTTCCATATCTTGCTGCCAGAAAGAAGCAGCAAAATCTCTTTAAAATATCGTAGAGYCAATTATCCTGCTACGGTCTACGGATTTGGGCTGGGAGTGGGGGGTTCACTGCACAGTAAGTCTGAAGTGCTCTGCACAGCCATCAATGTCATGCCCCAGAAAGCTTCAGCTTAATGAAAGGGACCCCACTATATTCCCCATGAATACATGGATTTTGGAAAAAGAACAGGTATGCCTTCCTGTCCCCCTAGATTTCATTGACCGGCACACCACACCAAGAATGCCGTGGCACGACATCTCCTCCGTGGTGCATGGCAAAGCTGCACGCGACGTGGCGCGTCACTTCATYCAGCGCTGGAACTTCACCAAGGTAGGGGCGAAGGAGGTGGCATGTGACCATGGATGGCCTCCTACCCCAGTGCCCACAGCACCACCTACAACATTCAGTTTTCTCATTCTGCTGTGTTTTTTTCTCTTGTGTTTTTTTTTCTTTGYCGGGGCAGATCATGAAGCCCAAATACCGATCCCTTTCCTACCCATTCCTGTTGCCAAAATCTCAGCAAACTGCTAATGAGTTGAAGTACCAGGTGCCTGAGGCTGTTCGTGCCACAGTCCAGGTGGGTGTTGATGGTCTTCTGCTCACATACTCCTGAAGTGAGCTCTTTTTGCATCTTTCTAGCAGAAATTTAAAAATGTAAAATGAGGAACTCTTATTTATTTTAGCTTGTAACATAGGTGGTCAGATCATCAGTTAAAATAAAATAATGCAGCTGTTTCAGTAGAGATGTGRTAATGTACCCCTTCATCTTCGGAGATAAGTGGAGCAAACTGCAGGTAGTACTCAAGTTGTGGGAGTGCTGTAGCTGTGTAATTTTCTGTTTTGTTCTCTGCTTCTCTTCTTCTAATGCCTAACGTTTGTTTTTCTGCTTTGGGAAGGCTAGTGGGTTGGTGTTGGCTACTGAGTATTTATGCAAGATCTGAGAATTATCTACTAGGCTCCAAAGTCTTACTGGGGACTGGTAGCAGTCAGCTCAGAGCCCAGTGACTTAAGTGGAGTGTTGGGGCTGTTGGTTTCTGTGTTAAACTTATTTGCATTTTATTCAGCAACCGCTTAGTCACGTGGGTCCTTTGCAGTTCTTCAGAGTCAGCCCATGGTCACGTTTGTTGTAATCATCCTCACAGCTGGAATTGCAATAATAGCTATATTTAAAACCCTAGAAGGGTTTTAAGAGGAAGAGTTTGGGTTTAAACCCTAGCTATATTGTGTGCATATATTGAATATAACTTAGTGGGTATATACACGGACATGTTGAAGAATACCAAGTTAAAATAGTTATGTCAAAACAGCAAAACAATTGTGAGTGTCTGTGGCAGAAAGATGTGTGAACTAGCAGCGATCAGATCAAAGCGAGGAAGAGATCAAAGGGTGCCTTTTCTGGCCGTAGTGAGCGTCCACCCAGGTGGCAGCAGCGCTTGGGGAGGCTTCGTGTGACAAGAGGCGGTTGTGCAGGGTTTGTGGGTTGTCAGGCATTTTTTGCTGCTTGCACGTGGTGTGAGTGGTGGCCAGCGTGGGGATCTTGTATCATCTTTATGTTGTGTAAAAGGTTCGCGCGTGCTTTACATCAGCCCCCAAAACAATGCTTGCAGCTTATTGAGAAATACACTCTAGCCTCAGGCACCGTCACGCTTCTCTTTGGCTGTGAGCACCTCCCAGGCTGTCTGCGACGCCAGTTTATTTGGAAACCTTCATGCTTTCGCGGAAGCGAGGGGGCTTGTGGCACCTAAGCTCACTCTGACTGCAAGACTAAAACTTTTAAACTGCAAGTTTTGCTGTAGCAAAGAAAAGTTCTCGTTACAGAATTAGAAAGTTACCAAAGGAGAAATTAAGCTGAACATAGTCYCAGATCAAACTTTTCTTCGGCCCCATACCACAGAGCTGCTGACTTAGGAAGGAGGATGAATACAAGCATGCTCTACCCTAGCAGATTGATGGTGAGCTGTTTAAAAACTAGCCTCGCGATGATGTTATTGGGGAGCTGCAAATAACTGATACATTGCAGGAAATGATAGTCTGTTCTCCGTGATGCCATAAAGGGAAAAAGAATGCAGGTTTGTCTTGTGAATTATTCATTTGAAACTACCTTGATCATTTCTAATTTATGTGCAATTGCAGCCCTTAGAGACTCATTGGAGCAGCCCAGCCCTACACAGCATATGGCTAGATAAATTAAAACAAATGACGTTAGGCTTGAAAATATGTTGTTGCCCTGCAACACGCTGGCCTTCGCTGCCCCTTTGAATGCAGCTGCAGGGGAGAGCAGTATTTCACTCTCGGGGTGACGGCTGCTGTGCACAGCACTGTGCACTGCTCAACTGGAAGTGCCGGAGCTAAAGCTGCCGAGGCTGGTGCATTCGTGCCACGAGTGCTTGGCTATGGAGCTGGGGTCCCAAAAGCTGTGTCTGCCCAGTGCTGCGTTCGGACTCCTTACCTCTGCCTYGCAGGAGGGCTGAGTTTTGTGCAGCTGGGTCGCCCCTACACTGAAGCACCGTTTGTTGGACMTAGAGCGGGATATCCGTTGTGGGGCGTTGACGTGTTTTGAGTCTCCTTTTTTCCTTAAGATGATCTCCTCAAGCTCTGAGATATCRTTTTGCATGCGTGCACTGTAATTTTGGCTGTCTCCTCAGTAATGTTCTCGTTGTCCTGGTTTTCATTCATTCCCAACACAGCAGTGCACACGATAGGAAACCTGGTTACTGGGAAACTGTGTGGGAACCTGAGGAGGGTGGGCTCATGCAGAGAGAAGAGTGTAGCTTTCCTGAACCACCAAAAATGCTGTGGACGTCYCTGAAGTCCCCGCTGCAGGTTAATGACTGGCTCAGTCGTTCTTCCTGAAGATTTCAGATTTGACTCCTGCAAACAGTTGGGGAGAGGGGAGGAAACGTGCAGTCTGAACCTGAACCTGGTACCTTTCTTCTGGGGCTCCCAGGCTGCATGCTGGCCCAGCTGGCCAGGCTGTGCACAGAGCAAGCCCTCAGAAGCTCCTTTAAGGACACTTTTCCATGGGCAGACCACTGACGGCTTCAGTTTTAGGCAGGACCAAAGCCTGGCGTCTTCCCAAAAGCAGTGTGCAAGTGTGGGGGGACTTGGCAGGCACTATGGTGGCTCTTCATGCTGCTGCAGCTGATGTGATGGGACACTGCCCAGCTCCTAAAGTAGTGCTGGAGCCCGGCCTCGAGTACTGCATGAGCCATGTGTGCTTTCCCCCTTCCTTGCTGGGTTATCCCAAGTGGTGGAGTGCTAATACACCTGCTGGCTTTCCAGAAACAAATTTTCTTCTACTTTTCTTTTTCCCTGCTTCCCTATCAAAATTTGCTGTTTTCTGTAGTATTCCTGAACATTAGCGAGACAGCTGCGTTTGCCATGAGAATTACATTTCTCTTTCTTACTAGCTCCCCAGGGCAAGGCACACCAACAGTGACATCAACCTTCTTTCTCTCCGATATACTAGTTTAGGACCAGAGGGCTGTAGGTTCCCACGTCTCCTTTCAGTGGTATGGTCCATAAATAAGCAAATATCCTAGAATCTTTCTCTGACTCTTTTTGTCCAGAAAAACGTAGGAATATTTTTCTTATTGATACCAAATCTTTTATTTGAACAACAGCCAAACACATATTTGGTATCTCTGTTGTGGTGCTGTTCAGAGACTTTATAGGTGACGCAGACCAGAAGTTGCTGCCTCAAGGTGAATCCAGCATCCAGACGCAATGAACATTCCTGACCAGTGCGTGGTTCTAGAAAATCTGGCGGCTGGTCTTCATGTTTCTGAACTTGTTTGCAAGTCTGCCTTCAATTGTGGTAGATCAAAGGAAGAGAAAACACACAGGATCTGTGGGGGTTGCAGTGTTACTGTAAGCTCAAGCAACTGACCTGTCATCAACAGATTTTGGCCTTATTGTGCCATCTGGTTTTGCTCTGCTTTGTCAGAGGAGAACACCAGAAAGTGTGTGTTCAGGAGGTTTTGAAAGAAGACTGGAAAGCGGGAGCGGCACTAAAATGGGATCCCATGCGGGTAGAAGGAACATAGTTTGCATGTGGAGGTACAAGCTAGAAAGGAAGAAAAGAGCTAGTCAGTTAGTCAGACATCCTCTCACTTGAGCTTTGGGCTTTGCTTACAACAGCAATCTGATTGCACRTTGACTATTTTTTTGTAAGAATCAAGCAGCGTTCTGCCAAAGGCAGTGCCAAGTTCTTCCAACTCTTTCCATTCCACAGTTTGCAGTTATCATCCAAAGAAAGCATAGGAAAGGACGTGACRTGGTGAGGCAATATCTAGTTCATGATGTGAATGCAATGAGAATTTAATGCTCTGTCGGTGGCTGAAGGTCTTCTTAGAAGCCCGTATGAGAGCCTGCGTTGTTCGGAGTTTACGCACTAGCCCCCAGCAAACAAATGTTGTTACTGTTGTACGGGTTAAAGAAGTTGAARAGAAGACAGGCCTGGCATAGCACTTAGCGGTGCTATTGTGAGACTTCAGCGAGAGAAGGAAAAGACGACTCAAGACARCCCTCTTATTTGTGAGGGCTGCGCTGAAGTAGCTTGTGACCTTTTCTCCCTGAGAGGGAGAGTTTGGGTTTAAACCAGCTCTCTTAGAGTACTGTGATAGGAAAGGAGAAATTTCCAGGAGCAACAGACAAAATAGCATTTAAAGATAAATACACACTTGGAAGATTYTTACATTCCACTTTTCTCACCACTGATGTTTTCCAGCTTCATTTTCTAGGGGCTGCATCCAGCAGYTTCAAGATGCTGGCTTTGGTGGCTRCAGAGGTCTTGTCCTACCCCAGGGTACTAATCTGTCRCTTCCGCGTGTCAGTACGGCTGCGGAGTAGCACTGTGATCAATGCTGGTTGCTCAGATGATCCAGATTAAAAATAACTTTCTCTTTATTTTCAGGAGGTCCGAGCCAGAACTCCTTCCATGGGTTTTGCTGCCAAAGCCAGCATTTCCTGAAACCACTTCTTCACCCTACACGTCCATTTCTTGGTCTTGCATGAAAGGGTGAAACAAAACTGAWTTTTCTTGTAGTCCTGTATTACCAGAGATACAGCTGGGTATTTGTGGTTATACCTGGTAAGGGAAAGTGAACGGAAATGTGCATATAAACATTGTTAGGATGGAAGAAGAGGGCCCCAGTGACTGGGATGCAATCTAGGATATGGAGGAGCTAGATTCAGGGCAGCACCCTGGCATAAGCTTCTTGGATGATGCTGAGCCAGCCTTTTAGGACCTGCCTTGACACTTTGCTCTGCAGGMCAGGTTAGAGGGAAGCTATTTCTTTAATAGCAGGAGTGTGCTGACACAGCTGGAGTGATAGTTTTGTTAAGAGGGTAAAAAGCAACTGAAAARGGGGATAGGTACAAGGACTGAGTCGTGCAGCCAGAGGACTGAAAAGGAATTGTCCTGTTGTGATTGCTTTGCCCCAAAAGCTCTCCTGTCTGATGACTTCTTCAGCTTGGAACAGACATCTCACAGCAGTTAGGCTGCTCTTTAAAGTGAGGGGATTCTGCACTACCAAGCTCACAATTTAGAAAAAARGTATTGATTTATTCCTTGTGCCAAGCAAAGTTTCAACTATTGCTGCTGTAAAGGAAGGTGTGGAAGTTACTTTGTTCAGTGCAGGGCTCAGCAACTTATCTCCAGAGCAGAAATGACTCTTTGGGAATGTGGACAAAGTTAGTCAGSTAAAAGTTATTAAGGATCAGTGATTCATGCACTGTAAAATTACAATCTGCATTTTTCCAAGAGTGCAATTCCAGATTGCATTTGCTGGTGGGGCGCCCTGAACTGCTGCTGCCCGTGTCATGCTGAGATAAGGAGGTCCCCAGCCTGCTGTGTGCATGCTCTGTGTCCACAGACTTTCCCCACAGCAGGACGAAGCAGCAGAGGAAGCTCTGCGGGGCTGCTTGCYGCCAGCTGGGCAAAGCAGCATAGCTGCGCGATCCCCTGGACGGGCTGGGGGACACTGCCACGCTGGTGTGACTGCAGCTTCCTGGTGGGAGGCTGGTGCCTGTGCAGAGCCGCGTAGTCGGTGAGCACCTCCTCTGTGCACAGCCACACAGTTTCACTGCGGCTGGCCTGTGGTCTGCAGGGTGCTGGGGCTGCAGGGAGCGGAGAGCTGTTTATGGTGACKTCCATCAGAAGTGCGGAGGCAGCAGAGTCCATCTGAGCAGCCCACATATGCTGCTTCCTTCCCACGCAAGTGTTGGTCCAGCCGTTGCCCCACATCCTTCTTCTGGCACAGGCACCATAGCCATCAGGTTTTCCCAAGAGACCAGGCGGTAAAACTGCACTACGCATTAGTGGCTTTACCTTCCTTCTCCAGTATGATTCCTGGTGGCAATAGGAGGAGTAGCTTATTTTCACTTCAAGAGTATCCCTGAACTTAAAAATAAGATCCTTGTTTTTCAAATCTTGCTGCCTTGCTACTGGACCCATGGTCTGGATCACAACACTTGAGCTGTTGGTGGTTGTGTGTGAGGTGGGATTAGAAGAAGGTCACTTGCAGCATTTTGAAGTGAACAAAGGTTTGTTTTTGCCTTTRTTCTAAGTAGTTTTATTTGATCCAATTGTTCTTCCTTCTTCCTATAAAGTGTTTATGGGATCTAGGCTCTGTGAGCCCATGTGTACCTGAAGGGCAAGTCCCAGAGCTGGCACTGACCCAAAGGGGAATGCTTGCAATGCCCAGTGGACACTAGGGCTCAGATCTTGAAGCTTGTGGCCATATGAGGCAGCACCTGAGCCATCACCTTGTTCTTCAAAAGCCCCTGAGAACTCTTTGCACCACTGTCTGCTGTACCGAGTGTGTGTGGCTTCAAGGTGGACTTYGAATCTCTCCAGATCATGTAGCTTCCTCTTCCTGATCCTATTTCTACCAGCCCAAACAWCTAAAATAGAGCACCAGCCCTGATTGTATCTATCTAGTGTAAATCAGCACAGCACTGATTTCCGTGCTGATCTTACACCACCTGCACACTTGATTCTCAGGAGTTTGTCATGATGAAGACAGCCTTGGGGTTTACACTAATTGTCCATTGACTGGTACACAGCATGAACCAGGCACTCTGGTGCTAACTGGGTAATGCCCCATTGATCCTAATGTGTTGGGGCCACCTTGCCTGTGTTGGGAGGGCTCAGGACCATAGCCATTGCAGCCAGGCTGCTCCCAGGAGCATGTGCTGACCGCTGAGTCCTTGCTTGTTGGTCCACATATTCCTGAAGACACTTTACAAAGTCAGGTCATGTTCTTTGTCATCATGTTTGAATGAATGCGGTTGTGGACCACTTTATATATWGTCATTTCCAGCCTTAAGCAAAAATGGTGCAAGCAATCACAGTGAAAGATAAATCCCAGAATTAGATGTCCAGTCAGGTAGACTTTCTTTGAACTGATCTCGCTCGCTGTCAATTTATAATTTCACACCTGCTGCCATACACAGCCATTGGTAAGCAGGGTCAGCCAAGGGGCCAGAAAAAGAGCTGTGAGAGGGCCAGACACCACAGACTGGGAAGCTTGTCACTGCCGAACAGTTTCCCAGACATAGCAACTGGCTCCTACAGCTGTCAAGGACTTGTTGAAGGGAATTGCGGCTCTTCGCTTGAGTGCTAAAGCACACAGAGCAGCAGTCTGCACAGGCAAGTGTGCTGAGGGTAAGAAAGAGCAAAACCTGCGTGCAGCCAAAGCTGTAAATATGAAAGAAAATTAGCCAGCTTTCTACCCAGAAAAGCTGTTTCTCTGTCCTTATTAATACAACAGGTTGCAAACTGTGAAATGCCCTTTCAGAAGCTGAGCCCTGTATGGTGCTCGGTGACTTTGTCTCCCCTGGCTTTCGGAGGGGTTTCAGTGGTGCTCGTCTCTGGGACTGCATACAGCTCTTCCAAAATGTAAAGCACCAAGCGATGCTAAGCTTTGCCAGCAAAATGATTGATTAAAGCCTCTCGGGCATGAGTAGTGCACAGACCTCTGGGCAGGCTGCTGCTGCTGGGAATTGCTGGGATCCCACCTGGCAGTGGCTTTATGCAAGCTTAACAGAGGTTTTCACAAGCGATGGTCAGCGAGCAGCCGTGCTTCGGCGGCTGCTCCTGATCCGCAGAGGACGCGAGGATGTACAGACCACCCCTTAGCTCAGGTTGCTGCAGCCCGTACTTCTGCTGGAGACCTGCGGAGTGCTGCACGTTGAGGGTGAGCGGCAGTGACGGAGGGACAGGTACAAAACGAGGAGCAAATCAGAAGCCAGAACTGGGTATTGAAAAAGAGAGCAAATCCATTAGAAGGTCTTCCAGGGAAAAATCTGGTTGAGCCCCAGAAGGAAACGGGGATTTTACATTTCCCTATATGCACATTTCACAGATTCTTAGCACTTGGATATTGTCCTGTGCATAGTAGACCTGCATGCTGGTATAATGGCTGAATCAAGATGCCTTAAGGCTATTATTTCAATGTTTTATGTTGATAATGTTTAAAGACAGGCTAATGAAGAATAATTATTTCCCCTTAGGACATACCCAGGCAACACTTAATTAAAAATTACATTTCCATCTAGGAAAATGTCACTCAGGATGTACCATCAGTTGCATCTTGATGGAAAAGGCAGGAGTGGGAGATGCCATAGCAGGGAAGGCTCTTGAGTAGGAGCTGACTGCAGCAGAGAGAGGAGACTGTCTGCAGTGGACATTGCTAAGCATGGATGAGAATATGACCAAAGGTTATTTCTCATACTCGTTTGGCTCTCTTACATAAAAACTGCRGGAGGCAGGGTGAAAATGTGCCCTAGGGATCTTGCGATATCTACTTAAAGAGTGGATTTACGGTAAAAGTAAATAAATTAATAAGTCTGGGGAGTTGAATTCCTAGGAATTAAAAAGTCAAATAATCACAAATCTGATGGCTTTTGCAAGAATTTGGCAGAAAAAATAAATGACCTTAAATGTTTAGGACAAAGACATGGCTTGTTACTGGACTGCGTGAATAAAGATGTACCTCTGTTTGTGCGGAAAAAAATCATTAATCCAGCTAGAGACTCCAGCTTTAAAAATTTCTAAAGAGGATATTTGTGAGTGGTCATGTCCTGCTAAAGTAAGGGGTGACTTGGAAACTTAGGTCATTTTAAAATTACTCTATTGTAATACTTCAAGCAAGAACGAGGCTTCTTTGTTCCTTTTCCTATTTCATGCAGAGCTGTTTAGGTGGAAGAGGGAAGTAATGCAGCAATGGGACAGGGCCGTTATGTTTTTTTATCAAAACGTTATTAACACTATTAGTGCTATTTTAAAGCTATGTTTCTCCTTATTATAAATGCAATACAAATGGTAAATGCTGTATATATTACCTTATGTAGTGAAATCCTGACAAATGAACACCAGTTTTTGCCGGTTAAGAGCATTGCCTTTTAAATGATTTACTTGCAATGCAGCGCTGTCCTGGATGGGGCTAGAATTGGAAGCGTTAATCTTTCCTGCTTTTCAGGTGATCCGTTCTGCTGCTGACTGGTCAGCCGGCATAAAATACCATGAAGAATCCATCCATAATGCGTACGTCAGCGTGATAAAAAACAGCAAGCACTACATATATATAGAAGTGAGTAGACACGAGGGAAAACACTGACGCTCTGAGCGTGGCTTGCAGCCGTCCGGGGTGTGGTTCTTTTTCTTAAGGTTTGGAGTTACCTTTCTATGAATTTTGAGGCGTGGATGTTGATACAGAACCTACTCTGAATCGTGGGGGCTGTTTCCTCTGACTGCAGTGCTCGTTGGAGCAGGCTGATGGGGGTGAACAGTGACAGTCGTCTGACCRTGAGGTGGAAAAAAGTTGGCCTCTCTTCGATGATTTTCTTGCCAGAATGGCCAGCAGCTTCCACAACCTGTGCAATAGTCTTCCAGTGCCCTTGATGGCTTTGCTGGGTCCTTGGTGCGTGCCCAAACCTACGCGCAGCGCATTGGTCTCGTGTCCATACAGCCTTAGAGCCCGTGGGAGTCTCCTGTGTCCGAGCGAGACTCGACGTCGCCTGAGCAGAGACACTTGCTCTGCTGGTTTTTTGCAGCATCTTGTTTCGATGCTCTTTATGTGAACTTTCAGGAATGTGATTATTTAGTAAAGAGTATTTTGTTCCCTGAATGAAACACAAACATACATTTAATTTTTTAAAAATTAACATCCTTTCAAATGACACAACACAGCTATCTTTAGTTGTTCTTGGCCTGAAATACAATAGGGGAATATTTTCTGTTCGTCGCTGGCACTGTCTGACTGTAGCTTTCCTTGCTTTTCCTGCAGAACCAGTTCTTTATTAGCTGTGCCGATGACAAAGTTGTCTGGAACAAGATAGGAGATGCAATTGCTCAGAGGATTCTTAAAGCTCACAGGTAACCTGTTATTAACAAGGCAATGAAAGGCTTCCAGATGCATTTATAGAATGTGATTTAAAATACTACTTTAATAGAAACAATTGTACAATTATTTTTCCAACGCAGCCCCTGTGTGGTCTAAATTGCACTTTCTCTTGCAGCAGTGAGACTCTGTAGTGGTTTCTTTGCAACCAGGAAGTGGTTTTCTGCACATATCTTGATGCAAATGTAATTTTTAACAGTGTAAATTGTTTGAAAAATGAAAAAAAAAAACCCTCTCATTGAAACACACCGTTGTTTCACAGCCTGCCAGTCTTGAACTGAGCAGTAAAGCAAGTTAATGGCTGAAATGGTTGAACTGAAATATATGGGTTATTTAAATTGCCTGTACAGAAAATTGCTTTTAAATAGCTGAAGCAAATGCATTTTGAGGATTTGACTATAGAGTTCAGCTGTTACTGTTCAACCAACCTTTTTCTGGTAAGTGCAGGAATTGCAGCCTCCAGACAGTGCAAGGGGACTGTAGTTAGTTCCTAGATGGATCAATCCAGATGTTTTGGACACTCCTTTTACTTGAGACTGCCTAGCCCCATGATAACATTATCATCACAGGTAGTGCCTTGTCTTCACTGTGACCCTACACTGCTTTACTTAAGGCTGCTCTTCCAGAGTCAGCCTTTGAGATATGAGTATGTCAWGTTTTAAACCACTATCCAGGTCTTGCTGGGCTAATGTGCAGAAAACTTTTTAAACTTATTTCTTTCATTTCTCTTTTGCTTTTTCACTGTATCTGGATAAGTTTCTTGAAATTATTAGATTTTTCCATACTGTAGTTGTCCAGAGCTATGSAGGGGCTCCTTTCTCAGAGGTGCCGAGGAGGTAGAGCGCTCTCGACCTACACAGATTTCCTTCTCTTTGGCCATTGAGCTTGGAAGTTGCAGCTTGTGTAAAAGAGACCAACCTGAGACAGTAACTCCGGCCTTTCAGACACAGCCGTTCAGGTACGGTCTGGAAAACCATGCAAACTGCTGTGAGACAGGCTCTGCTCAGAGGCACTGTGGAAAGATGAGCGCTTTTGAAACTGGGAGAGCATGGGTGTTATCTGCTGTGCCATTAACAGCAGAGTAGAATAACAGGGTGGAGTTACTCTGGTCTTGTAATCTGTGAGGAGCAATCCACAGCACAAATAGTTGAAATATGCTGAGGATGAAAAGCAGGGTGGACGTCATCAACCAGGGTAAATCAGGAGTCCTTCCAAGGCTGTGAAAGGTGCTAAGCAAAGTAAAAGCAGTGTCACGTGAATTAGATATTGTGATGATAAGATGAGCAAGCATCAAGAATGGAACAGGTATATCTGAGCAGAGCTGCCCCCTTCACGGATGAGGTGCAGCAGCCGAGCAGTTGGAAATGGCCCTGCTGGTATCTGCGTTGCAGCCCCGTGGGCAGCCGGATGTGGTGGCTCCGTGCAGGTCAGCGTTCCTCTGGAAGGTCACTTCACGTGACTTGCCCTTGCCCTTAGGACTGATTGTCATGGGCAGCTTTTCTGGACTTACCTGCTTTTAGCAGTGCTAGTGAGGGAGCAGCAAATTCTGAAGGTAATCTGTTAAGATATTCCYCTTATATAAAGTTTATGTGCCGAGTATCCTTCTCTCCAGGGAACAAGAAGTCCAATAAAAATATTAAGGGGGTCATACAAATTCTTCAGTGACCCATTTCCTCATGTGGTGCTTGATTCACTTCCGTATTATTCCAGTTTTATGCCAGCAGGATGTTGGTGGTTCTTCATTAAATACGAGATTCAAGCCAGTCTGCATGCCCCAAGGTGCTTGGCGTTGCCTAAGATTAAAAAGAAATTCAGACYTAATGGTTTCGTATGAAATGCATAYKTTCTAAAYTGTCACGGGAAAAGAGAGCAGGTGAGGCACAGGCGTTTAACTGTGTAAATAAAGTTCTTTAGCTAAGTTATACACATCTCCCTCTTCTAGACTAAATATTTTCAATCTTTACTAGAAAAATATTTAGTATTTAATACCTATTTTTAATTAGTTTAATAAATACTGGGCTTAGACAAACAAACTGTTCTTGTAGGATGCTTTTGTTAGTGGTTTTTTACATAGTACAAACAGTCTTCATTTCAGAGWCTTTCCGCGTCCTCTGCTGTCAGGTATAGGTAAGAGTTGGTTAACTGATTCTGTCGGATTAACTTTGTAACAGTGTATACTATGGCTCTAATTCGAATTGAATAAATATAGGTCTTCAGTACAGGTCTTACTCCCGGACCAGGTGAGACCCCGCTCTTCGCGAATCCTCTGTTCTTACCCAGAGGCACGGATTTTACGAGGCAGGAGTACGTTTAACAAAAATTGCAAACCGGCTCATCTTCAGGCTGGCGGCTGAACGGTTTTGTCCATGTTAAAGTGTGTTTGCCATCTAGTGGCAGGACCATTACGTGGARTTTCATCCTCCCGGCACGGTGATGGGAGTGCCGACACCCGGAGGCATCTTGAGAGCTGCAGGAGAGCAGAAGTGGCCCGGCATTTCAGTCGCCAAGGAAAATGCTGAAATGTGCCTTAAGAAAAGGCCCAAACCGCACAGTGGTCTTAGCTGTTGTAACCCAGAATTGGCTCACAGTTGTGGTACTGTTCGGCGTCGGGGAACAAAGATGAAACTGAGTTTTTGCAGATTGTAATATATGAATCAAATACTTGCCTTTCTGAATAGTCAATGTTTTACTTATGTCCTCGGGTTTTTTTTTTTTTCCCATCTCTTCTGGTGCTTCTGATTTCTGAAAACCGGAGTGTAGCAGGACCTTCCGACGAGCTTTTGTTTCTCTGCCCGCAGCAGCTCTGTGATTTGGGCTGTGCTCTGYACAACACCGTACCATCGGCGTGCGGCAGCCTCGGCGAGGCGGCGCGATTGAGGTGCTCGGATGAGCTTCCGCAGTGGCAGATGCAGCGTGCCAGATGACTAGCCTGTCCTTGCACTTCGGTGAAAGCGTGTTTCTTTTCCTTTAGCTTCTCTTTTTTGTCCTTGGTTGACAGTAAATTATTTCTTCTCTCCGTGATCATCTAAACGTTTTGCTAAAGTACTGATTACAGGTGATGAAGATCTAAAACTGGAAGTACATCCCACGCTTTGCCGCCGTAGAATCTGCATAGTAGCAGAAACCAAGCGAGTCAGTCCAGAGAAACTGAAACCATTGCGATTTTACGTTATACAAAGAAATAGAATTTGCAAACTAATGCTCTCCCCAAACTGTTGTTTTAGGGAAAACAAACGTTTCCGAGTGTATGTGGTGATCCCGCTGTTGCCTGGATTTGAAGGAGATATTTCGACTGGCGGCGGGAATGCGCTGCAGGCCATAATGCACTTCAATTACAGGTAGCGTATGTGGTCCTGCGCCCGGCGAGGTSGCCGGAGACCTTCCCGGGCCCCTCTGCGCTGCTGCGGCCGGTGCGCGGCTCCAGCTGCGATCCTTGTGTTAGGMCTTGTCCACACTGTCTCTTTATATAGTTTTCGCTTTTTTGAACTTGTTTATTTGCTTCCCTCGTGGTTTTGTGCGTTGCTGTATTCATTTTGCAGCAGTGACCTTAAGCTGGGGTTGCGTTCGAGCTGCCTCTGAGGCCCGCAGCCCACCTTCTGAGCAGATCTGAGTTACGCACGTGGCACTTCCCCGTGATACAAACGCTGGGATTGTCTAAAACAGGAAAAAACAGTGTCATTTTTTCTGATCTTTGGTAATAGTGGGAATGCATGTTTCTATTTCCCTAGCTTTTGGACACAGCAGCAGAAAACAGATGGTGATCGTGGTGGTTTAATACGTGTCTCTTACTAGGAGAGCACAGCCAGAGCGGGGCTGCCGGCAGCAAGACGCGGTGCCCTCTGCTGGGGGATGTTTAAATAGACACAGGGCAAAAACTCCCCAGCCCCGCTGTGCCCTTCCAGCCCCCTCTCACCTCTGCGGGCCTGTACAAAAGCACCGATTCCTGATTCCTGAGCTGCTCCCTATRTTTATCAAAAAGCTGCAAAATATATTTGTTTCCCTTGTTTTCCCTTTCTTTTTGCKTGATGCCGCTTCGCACCGAGACCCCCGCTTGGTGTAAGAGCGGCTCAGGCGCGTTCGTTATTGCTGTACGCTTTAGAAGAAAGGTGCTTTCCCGCGTGGAGGTTGGTTAGTGTGTGATATTTCCAGAAAAGAGCAGTTGTTACATGTCAGCATTTGTCTGGGAAAAATACGTGCCCTGGAAGTGCCGTTCTACTGGCGTGGAGTATGGAGAGTGAGCCTGGGTTTGCGCTTTACCTCGCCGAGCGAGTGCTGCTTCAGCGTGTCGTTGCTGCGAGTCACTGGTGTTGGTAACAGCTGCCTACCTTCTTTCCAGGACCATGTGCAGAGGAGAAAATTCAATTCTGGGCCAGCTGAAGGCAGAGGGTAAGAGCTCTAGTCCTCTCCTGTAGGCTGGTTTTAGTCTTGGGACACCGCTGCGGGGTAGATGGATCTGTACGATATAAATCAGATCCTCCAAGGGCAGGATWATATAAACCGCAATAGCCGGGAATGCGGCAGTTGCGGCACCCCCAAAAGAAGGGCAGAGACTCACCGAAAGCAGCTCTGCTTCGTRCAAAATACCAGTACAAAATACCTAGCAAGGCCCCGTCTGCAGCTCCTGCCCGGGCACAACTCGTGTTGCGTGTCGCGTTTGTTGTAGCAGACAGGTCCCTCGTCCTGGAGGGAGGCATCGCCGGGGAGCTGCCGACCCCCGTCCCCCCTCCGGCCCAGTAAACCCCGTCCTGGAACCGTTCCTGCCGTTCAGGGAACGCACGGAGGAAAAACCTGCCTCGTCGTAATGCTGTTTCTCGAGCTGCTCTCTCACGAGTCTGCCTGCTTGAATTTCCCCTGATAGAAATCAGAGCACCATGAAAAACACATAGCATAAATGCAAGAGGCGTRCGTAACGCTTCATTAGTTCTAATTTTTTGTATTAATCTGAACTGTAGACAGTGCACGCCAGGACATATTTTCCATACTGTGCATAGACAAAACACCTGCTTATAACCCCCTCTCTGCAGATCCTGTGGGAAGAGTCGCAYAGTCCAGTTATTTTCAGATGTTTGTATCAGTTGTGAGCACTGGCATGCTGCATAATAAGAGAGATTTGGGTCATTCTTTCACCAGGGTGAAGTATCTGAGCAGGCAGTGGATCAGAGCAGCATACAGAGCCCACAGGCATTTTTTAAGTCTATTTTTGAAGAGACTTACTCCTGTTATCTGTTCATTAAAGAAAGATGTTAAAAGTAAACTGTGTTATTCATTCTGGGCTTTATATAAAGAGGATCTTTTCTCTTTCATCTGTCCTTCCCCCTTCCTCATCCCATCTCACTTTGTTCTCCTTTAATTTTCAGTTGGAGATAAATGGATAAACTACATATCATTCTGTGGACTTCGAACATATGCAGAGTTGGAAGGAAARCTAGTCACTGAACTCATCTACGTTCACAGCAAATTGCTTATTGCTGATGACAACACTGTCATAATTGGTAAGCAGGGTGTTTGCGGGAGGATTTTGTACCATGTGATTATACCTGAAGTATTCCCTTAGCTTCTCCGGCATGTACGGAGCTGCAGTGACATGCTTTTTTTCTGTGTTATGATTTCTTCCTTGAGAAGTGTTTTGCAGTTAAAAAAAAAATGGATTAATGAAGAGGGAAGGCAGGAGGGAGAAAATGATTTGGATTTTTCTTTTTGGATTTTTTTGTTGTTGTTTTAAATCTCTGTATAATTGTTAAGAGAATCCCAGTGGAGGGAATTTTGTCCATCTGTCTTGTATCAAACTCTGCTCAACAGTAAAACTTGTGAGACTTGTCATCTGCTCCTTAAAGAACAGAATGTGCCGTAAAATTTGGAAGATTTGGACAACGTGTGTCATCTATCAGCTCCATTCCTTAAGAATGGGGAAATACGTTATAACAAGTAATAGATAGCTTTTCAGCTGACTGTTACCATATTTATTGTGAGGTGATAAAGCAAAGATGAGAGAGCATGGGYTCTGAGTTGCATTACAATAGGAAAGCAGAATTTAAGCCTGTTTCTTTAAAGAAACCCTTTTTGATCTGTAATATCAGTAATGAGAACTTTGCCAAAGAACAATTTAATACTAGATTTTGCAAGAATCAAAATACTCCCSTTCTTCAAAGAAGCAATCTGACCTGCAGGCTAAGACGCCTCGTGGTTAGGGCTGGGGTGGTTTGCCCTTTGGTTATCCTCTCGGGGGTCAGATCAGGTCTCTAGTGCGCAGAACAGCCAAGAAATAGATTTATTACTATAGCAGCAATGGAAGTGTTGCAGCTGYGGTGGTCTCAGAGCGCTCTCTGTTATTATTCTTCATGCTTATAAGCCTGAGAACCAGTTTTTTACGTTGTGTGAACCCCAGGAAGGGGTAAGGCGATGCGGAGCGTGCGAGCGCTGCTGGCCCGCGGGCTGGGCGCAGCTGCCCCGGGCAGTGCGCGTTGCGGGGCCGTGGGCGCCGCGGGCAGCGCTTCCCCGGCGCGTTCCCAGCGAGCGCTGGCGCTCCTGAGGAAGTGCAACCCCCCCCAGAGAAAAGCTGCCACAACACAGCGGCAGCCCGGAGGCTGGCACCTTGGATAGGCACAAAACTGTCGCAGGTAAAGTTCCCTGGGATAGTTTCCTGCCGGTGGACTGGTTAGGACTTTGATCTGATTGCTTGACRCCGCTTCACTTTTCCGCCTAAGAAGGAGGTTGAGTGCGTGCAAGCGAAGTACTGATTCGGCCCCCRTGCAGGGGAATCTGCTGTGTAGTGAGAGGGAAGGTTAAAGCACCGCGAGCGAGAACCTGCCCCCTGCCGTGGTGCAGCGTAGATGGAAATGGTTTTTTTTTCTTCCTAAATCCTCCTTCTTAAAACCTCCCAGCTTCCAAATACAAACGATACGTTTTCCCTCCTGACATTACTAGAGATTGAGAGGATGTCCTCATAAAGCCCATSCTGCTCCCTTAACTTATTATCCAAACCAAAAGCAGTTAAGACCTTTGAAAGCTGTGGTATCATTCAGCAAAAGCACCTGGGGAGTTACAGAGAAATTAAACTTTTCAAAAYGTTGGCATTAGCTTGACCGTAATTTAACCTTCTCTCAAGCCCTGGAGCTTCTGAAGCCTGTGAGGATGAGTGTTTTATCCTCATCCTGGCTCTCCGGGAGTTTGTTTCCCTCTCTCAGGAGGTGCCTCTGGTAAGGGGTCAGCTCTGACAGACCTTCATCCCAAAACCCTCACTCCTGAGCAGCCGAAACCGTGTCACGAATGAGCATGAAATGGGGGGTGCTCACGAGATACATGCATTGATTTTCTCCATTTTCAGAAATAAATGGAAGTAACCCAATCTGGCCCRCTGCCTTCTACTGGCGGAGGAAGAGACTGTCAACCTCTGCACTCTCCTTGGGCTTTGTCACTTGAAGTCGTGGGGGGCAGTTGAATGGGGGTGGCCTAACTTTACCTAGCTAAGCGCATGCACATGTCCCGCGCACAGACGAAGGATGCAGCAGAGCGAACAGTCCAGTGGAGCGACGGGGGGTGGCTGGTGGTGGTGTGGAGCATAAGTGTGGAGGAGAGCTGAAGTGATGCTTCCTTTGATGTAGAGTCACGCACCTACAGGTGTCTGGGATGTGCCTTTGCACCGAGGGTCTCAAAATCCCAGGCCCTGGAATACCGACGGCCCTTGCCTAGGGGCTGGGGTGATCTCTGGGGCCTGGACGTCTGCTACTGTGGTTTATTGTAGTTGCTTTGTTTTCTTCCTCTCAAGGCTCTGCTAACATCAACGACCGCAGCATGCTTGGGAAGCGGGACAGTGAAATAGCAATCATTGTGCAGGACACGGAAACCACCCCTTCCATGATGGACGGAGAGCCCTACAGCGCTGGAAAGTTTGCTCAGTCTCTCCGCCTTCAGTGCTTTAGGTACGGCCCGGGGCAATTCCTGAACGCCGCAGGGAGCACCAAGACCACACAGCAGCAGTGCTCTCCCCAGCTGCCCGAGCGCTCTTGGGCCTCGTGGTTTTCTGTGCAGGGCTTGCTCAGATTTACGCCTGGTGAAAGGAGTCAAAGCCTTTAAAATCAATGGAGCTTCAGATGCTTGCTTAAATTTAGCTTTGCCTGGCCTCRAGTTAGGCCAGAGTGTTTTACTGTTGCCTGGAGCCAGCGTTTCTCATGTGCTCCCGTTCCTCAGCTCAGCACCGGTTTGGCTTATAAATCATTTTACTCAAGCACTTAACTAAGAGAGCTCATAAACAAGACAGTGATATTTTGCCTCCAGATCCTGTTTTCACACTCTCTCAATTTTGGGTGGTGGTGTCTCTCTTTTTAATGGAAGTTYGTTCACTCAGAGCAACCATCTGGCCCACAACACAGGCGTTTTTTCATTAAGACCTTTTTCTCCCCCTCCTATTTCCCATCTGGACAGATATTAAGCAGAAGGAAAGGAGGCAGTAAGGCAGCTTTAAGGCTGACAGGCTATCAGAGGGGGAGCAAGGAGCAGGAAAGGCATTCCCAGAGCACCCAGTGATGTTTATTGGCAGTTCACAAGGAAAGTTTCTCTTTCCTGGTGTTTCGGTGGGGGGGGGGAGGTGGAGTGAGTGGAGTTTGGAGGGGGGGCCTGCAAGGTGTTGAGCTCATTAGGTCCATGCTCAGCTCCCAAGGCAATGGCTTCCTCACACTTCAAATAGATTGATTTTAATCCTGTCCTCTATTTGGCTTTGGAAAACCAGCTGTCCTCTTGAGGGGTAGCTTTTCAGTCCCTGACGGGTGATGTTGGCCRCTCTCGGGAGTGTCTGCACGTGACCTAGTGCAGAAAGGCTGGAAACTCTAGGCACTATTGCAAACAAGTAATAATAAAAGTAATAACACAGCCCTTCAGTATTAGCCTCAACTTTGGGATGTTTTTGAGGTAAGGTAATTTAGTAGCTGCCTCTGGCGTTCTCTTAGCAGCTTTTCTTGTTTTCCTTCTGAAGGAGTGGAGGACGAGAATAATGTTCCTGCTGTCTCGGCTTCTGTTGGCACAGTCTTTTATCTTCTCTTTCCAGGGTTGTACTTGGTGGCTCTGATCTCAGTGCAGACCACCAGGATCCTGTCTGTGACAAATTCTTCAAGGAGGTGTGGATTGCGACAGCAGCCCGCAATGCCACCATCTTCGATAAGGTGAAGCGTAACGGCTCCTTTTCCCATTCTCCTTCCAGCTTCCTTGTTCTCAAGAGATGTAATTGGGAGAAGCAGCGGCTTGTGTTTGGTGGCAAGAGGGGATGGGAATGGGAAGTGGGTTCAGATCCTGGAGCTGGTCAGAGATGTTTTGAGAGAAAATATAGTATCAGTGAAACACACAAGCTGCAAACGAGAAATTGGACTGGAGTTCGTGTGTCCTCAAATAATGGTGGCAGCCCAAGGAGGAGCAAGGTTTCTCTTTTTACTTATGTCAGCTGTAGCTCCGGTGAATTACTCCAGGTTTACTTCTTCTAGCTGGCCACAGAGTAAATGGAGTAGAAGTAAACCAGTTGCTTCTGTTTTCCAGTAATCCTTTTGAAGTGATCAGAAAAAGCCCTGGAGCTTCTCCTCTTCATGCTCTTAACTGTTTGATGGATTTGTGCATATCTTCTCCTTCTCCATTCTCCAGACTGTTAACTGAGTCGCTTCCACTAATGTTTACGTAATATTCTGAGTTCTTCTTGGGAACTGTATATTGCAGTATTTCCCCTGCTCTGACATACCTCTGCTTTCTGTTTTGATCAGGTTTTCCGATGTCTTCCCAGTGACCAGGTGAATAACTTAGCCCAACTGCGTGATTTCATCAACAAACCAAAATTAGCAAATGACGATCCTGTGAAAGCAGCAGAAGAATTGAAAAAGATTCGTGGGTTTCTAGTACAATTCCCCTTTCGTTTTCTGGAGGAAGAATACTTGCTTCCATCTGTTGGAACAAAAGAATCCATGGTGCCAATGGAGGTTTGGACTTAGGAAGATTGAGACTGCTTTATGCTTTAAAGTCCAGTTCTCTAAAAACAAGTTGATGAACAGTATAGGATTTCAGGATTTTTTTTTTTTTTTTTTCCGCGAAGGGAGGCAAAGAAATCTCTGCCAAACTAATGTGCCTTTCATAAGGATTTTGGTGGAGGAACTTCAAGCAAATTGACACTAGCAAAGGAGAGGATCAAAAAAGACTTGGAAATTATGACACATGAGAAGTTTATTCTCTGAAGAAGTTACTACAATTTCTGAGCACCCAAAGGATACAGGCTGCTTCCTAGGAAGGGAAACACATCCTAATACATATTATTACTACTGCCAGTGTAGTTGTAATGTACAGTAATTGTGATGTGGCTACGCAGGAGCTGCGGGACGCGCGTGCTTTCTAGAGCTTTCAGGTACCGGTGCATTTGTTTGCTGGAGCCCCCTCATCTCATCCTGTTCGTGGTCTGCCGGGACGCTTCTCACAGCTCTGGCGTTGTTGGGAAGTGCTGCTTGATCCTGTCTTGGGCATTCCTATGATCACAGCTTGTCAAGAGTAGATGTTTCATTTCTGTTTCAGGAACAGACTAGCAATCTTTTATCAGAATCAGTATTTTGGTCTCTTCTCCCCTCTTGGCAGGGAGAAATGTTTTTACTACAGCTAGAGCAATCAGCAGTCCTCACAATACGCAGCATGGTGCTATGTAGATCTTAGCAAAGGGCAGTCTTGGTAGAGCTAAAGGTGTCAGCAATTGCCAGTTTTCTGGCTTTTACAGACACGTAGTACATCAATTTGTTTAAACTGCTGGAAGGCTTTCTCCAAGAGAGAAACAAGTTTTAAACTGAAGCCTTAGATCTTCCTTGCTGAAGGAAGGTGAGGTGCTATGTGTGACAGGGAACAGAAACTCAAAAGCTAGCCTGGCCAGGTTCAGCTCTGTGCTTTTGATCCTTTACCCATGCATTTATAGTGCATTAAATACATAGACTTTTCTTTCCATTCCTTTTTCTCCCTATTTAGAAGAAGGGAGAGCTGAAATGTCAGGCCAGCTGTGCTCAAACTGAGTTTGCATCTTTTTTTTCCACTATGTAGTTTGGGTGGCGGAAAGGGAGAGCTGGTCTCTGTGATCTGCTTTGTTACTAGGCTGGCCACAATCAGTCGTGCAGAACACGTCTTCCCAAGTACAGGCAAAACTTAATGCTTCCAGTCATGTTTTGCATTTGTGTAAGACAGTTTCAGAAACTATTTTGCATCTTGCTGGGTGGTGAAGCAGCCACGCATGCAGTTCATCCCCAGGCAAAACACGGCCACTCCTGGGTGAGGAGGACGTTGCTCGGTTGGTGCTTGGTTGGCTCCGTCCCCTGTGTCTCTCGATTTCATGTCCTCCTAGTATCCCAACTGTGAGCTTCAGAGCTGTGTGCCCGAGAGGGTGGGAATGCCGTGTCGAACACGCAGAGAGCAGAAATACCTAACGAGAGAGTCCGGTCTGTGGAAGTGGGAAGCTGAACTCCCCTGCCCGAGTGCTGCCGAGAGGAATCCCTTGGCTAGCTGGACTGCAGATGTGGTCCTCAACTCAGCGTTCCTCAATGTGCTCAATGCTCTTCTGTGAAAAGACCAGATGAACTTTTATTTACTTTAGCTTTAAAAAAAAGGGGAGAGGCATTCATAGGGAAGTTTCTTTTTTCCTTTGTTTGAACTTCCAACAGTCTTACTTGTTTTCAACTGGAAAAGAAACACGGTGTTCCTCAAGCTAACTCTAAAATACGGCTGGCACCATCTCTTCCATTTTAGCTGATTGTCTTCTGTATCTTAGACATCAATAGGCACCAAGTAGTCTTGTACGCCGCGTCACCTGAGAGAGTAACAACCGAACGTTCCTCCAGGGCAGCTGAGATTTCAGCCGCTTCCTACAGCTCGCGCGGTTTTGGAGGTGCAGCTGTGACTTACGCGCTTTCATGCTTGGAGAAGCTGTGCCCTGGTTAGCCGGTTGGAAGTGCACGCGCAGCATTTTCGGTGATAATCTTGATTGGTCTGGGGGTTGAGGCTTTTGGCTGGTGCACTGTAAGTAGAGAAGTATGTTCCCCTGATTATTTCCCTTAAAAGACTGACCTGGGCTCACCTGCTGCTGAGCCAGGGCAATGCGCCATGCCAAGATCAAAGGTGTCTTGGTATTTCTTGCTAGTGCTAGCTAGTTTGCAGCTTTTTATCTCTTGATATGTTTTTAGCTCTTTTGGTTTGAACAGTGCTGCTAACTTTCAACACTTGGAGCCTGCCAGGGAATCGGTAGAGGCCGTAGATCCACGTTCAGCATCGGAAAGGCAGCGTGCAGCCGCGGCACGGCCCGCGTGAAGCTGCCTGTGACTCCTGTCGTCTTCCAAGTGCTCTCACCGTCCCCGTCCCGTGCTAGCAATGATGCTACAATCACTGGACTCCCCTTGCGTGATCCTTTGGGGTCGCAGCCACATGGGGGGGCTTCGGCACTCCGGTGGCACTAAACCCCCCTCTCCCAGGCTGCTTTAGGAAAAACCCACCCACGGCCGGCGCGGCTCGGAGCGCCCCGCGATGACCGCCGGGTTTGATGCCTCCTGAAACGTGGCTTTGGGGCTCGTCCGCGCTGTCGGCAGTGTCCCTCGGGTGCAGCCAGGGTCCTGGGGTGGGCGCTGCTCCCGATCCCGCACCGCCCTCGGTGCGCAGGGCCGGCAGCGCCGGGTGCCTGCGGCCGCTGGCGCCCTCCTCCGAGTGCCCCCGGCCTCCCTGGGGTCGCCCGCCGGCTGCAGTTTCCTTTCTTACGTTAAGAAGCCGCTGTAAGGGTGAGGTCGACCRCCCTGAGAGAACTTATTTCCGTACCTAAGCAATCACTACTTAGTACCGCAGCGTTTTTACTTCTGATGCGTTCACCGGGCTGCGGAGGAGTGGCTGACGCGTGTACGGTACTGCAGCGAGCGATGTGCGTTCGAGTACTAGCAGGCCCCGAAACAGCTGTTTCTTGTGGATTTTACTTCTTAAAACTGTAAGAAATGAGAGATTTCTCCCAGGCTCTGCTTTTTTCTTTTTTTGTAGTTCAACCTGAGTAAAGTCTTTTAWTTTTTTTTTATGTATTCCTTAATAGGTGCCACTCTGAGAATTCAGTCATTACCACATCTTTATATATCTTTAAATATTGTGATATTTTAATATATATATTTTATTGTATAGAGTTTGGGTTGGATAAAACTTTTAGTAGGGAATTGATGCATAGCTTAAAAAAAGAGATAAAATGTCATCCTATTTTAGACCTTTCCAAAATGTGATTTGTAGAAGAAATGCTGTAGTGTTCCACGGCAGCTGAAGCGCTCAGCTCGGCCCCTGGTCTCTCAGGCTCAACCTGCTGCGGGTGGGCACGTGCAGAGGCGGCGTCTTTGCAGCGTGATCTTCTCTGCGGTGGGCCCGTGCAGAAAGGGCGGTTGTCCCCAAGCAAGCAAGTGCATTCGTCACTCCTCATCCTAAGGAGGGGTGTTTTCACCAAGGCCATCGCATGAACGGTCTCTTGGTATTATGAAGTTGGGCTTCACTTTTGCCAGTGAAAGTGCGTGCAGGGAGAAAACCTCCGCAGGCCCGTGCCAGGCAAACACGTCTCTCATCCAAGGCAGCTGCCAGTAAAGTTGCCTGGCTTGATGTGAGCTTTGCTGGATTAAAACACAAACACTCTTTTTTTAATTTCTTTTGATCACATTTGAGAACCGTCCTGGTGCTTTTGCCTGGGGGAGACCTCAGTGAGGGTTTTGATGGTCATAATTCATGGTATCTTTATTTCTTCCAAGCACACATCCATGTACAATCAAACTCAGTCTTGGCTTGCTGTTGTTCTTTCCGTGTAATAAATTCTTCTGTGCATTTGTAGTGAACATGCTGTGGGTTGTATAACTTACACACAGAAGCTGCCCTTGCGGGCCATAGAAAGGAAACGTCTGGATGATCCTTCTGATGAGTGCAATTTCCTTTTCCTCCTGCCACACGGAAAGACCCAGATCCACGCAGGTCTAAACCGACCCACCTTGCTCAGCTGCAGAGCTGCTGCAGGCGCCCCTGAACCGGGGAGGGGGCAGAGGCTGGCGTCTCCTGGGGGGGCCTGCAAGGCCGTTTTGCATTTGCACAGCCTTTCACAGCCCTGGTTCTGCAAAGCTGATTCAAATGGGCAGTCTCTTCGGTGTCACTGCAACCCTGCCGAAATCAAGACCTTGTCGGAATCAAGGTTCAAGCCAGGAGCACGACACCGTGGCGGTGAATCAGTTTAAACGTTAAACTGGGGTAAATCCAGTTAAACTGGGGTAAACCAGAGTGGAACAGACCCACAAAACGTAAACTGACAGCTGAATGCAACGATCCTCTTTGGGTCTTTCTTTGGCCTGTTTTACTGTTGTGTTTTCAAGTCTTGGTGATTATTCTGTTTTTAACCTCCCAGTGTGTTTTCATGAAATCGCGTAGATGTAAATAGTTCTGACTTACCTGACCCCTTCCTGACACTCGGGGAAATGAGAAAAAAAAACAGCGTCAAAATTCACAGTTCTGGGAATGTTTCCCTGMATCGTGTCTCTGGCTGAACTAACAGACAAAATGAGAGTTTCCCTTTCCGACGTGGGCGCGGGTCTCTGTGCGCCCCCGCTTCCAGCGGTGCCGGTGTGAACGGGGACTGCTCCTTCCGTGAAGGCTGCTGGATTYGACAGCTCTCCCTCCTTGCTTCCGCTAGCGACTGCTCTCCTTCCCACTCGGGTTGTGTTTGCTAAACAAATGTGTATTGATAGACTGAAAATACAACTGAACGTCATCTGTCGAAGCGCTTGGGTTTGGTCTTGTTTCTACCCGTTTTGGGCCGCTCGCCTGGCGGGGCCGCCCCGGCTGCGGGCGGGGGAAGGCCCAGAGTTGCGATAAAAAGGGCTGGACCGAGTCCTTCCAATTCTCCCAGGGGAGAGAGACTGAAGTACAGCAGCGTAGGAAGAGACAGCTGGGCTTCCAAACGGATAGGTAGAGCCTGCTTTAGCGGTCCAAGGGCGTTGTGGAAGGCACAGGCAAAACCCGTCTGTCTCCGAAATAGAGTTAACTTGCCCCTGTCCCTTTTTAGCTTTCAGGAAAGGAAATTCAGCACCGAGAGAGGAAAAGGCAGATTACTGTGGAGGGGAAAACGATGAATAAAGTAACAGTGGCGTTTTCCAGCTCTCTTGCAAACTGGAAACATAGTAACTTCGCTGTTTCTCAGGTTACATTGCCCTTCACGGATGCCAAAGGGCTCTCAGCWGCTTCAAAACTTCCAGGTCCGATCTGCGCCTTTGATAAACGCAACAAGCCGAGATAAGGGAGCCGGCGTTTCGGGTGGGGTGCTGCTGCCTGACGCTGTGAGCTTCTCCTGCTGCGACTCCTAAACCTCACACCTAATTGCGTGCTCGCTGCATCACACCTACAAGGCCCTGCAAGCAAAGATAACGGAAAGGAGGAATGGTGCTGAGACCTGTCAGTCACTTCTCATCACAGGGGTGACGACTGGCAACACACTGTAATTACAGTAATGCAGAGTGGATGCAGTTAAGGTTGACGTTTGTTGCTAGCTGCATCTTGCTGGAATTGGTTATTTCCTGTGCTAACAACGCAGGAGAACCATGTTATCTCAACACAAGCTTATCTCAATGTGAAATAACAAATAGGCCTGATCTCAGAGAGTTTAGGACATCTTATCTGCTTACACGAAGGATCCTTCCCTTTTCCTACAGGACAGAGCAGGCCAGGAGATGTGAAGGAGAGCCAGGCTTGTGGATACTATACTGCTTTTGCTGTTTTCTAATATATGCATAGGCATGCGCCTGCTTTTATTGGGCACAACTTCATCCACGCACATTAGCCCATTAAAAGTACAAATAGATGCTAGCTTCTGCTGTATGAGTTATAGCTGACATAAACTGTGCAGGGGAGGCATAAATGCTCTGCCTTCATCGAAGACAAGGGCAAAATTCCCTCCATCTTYCCTGCAGCCAAAGATTTCACATGAGGAACAACTTGCAAAGCCTCTAATTTGATTGCTCCTTGCTGAGCAGAAATGCAGCCCACGTACCTTGAACAAAAAGAGCAATCACCAGTACGTTTAATTGGCACGTTCTTTCCAGGTTGGATTTTTCCAACCACTTTTGTACCACGTCAGCCCCTGCCTCCCCCGACAGGTAAGCTGGGCCGTCGCCAAGGCGGCCGCTGGCACCTGGACCGGGCGGTGGGGGAGGCCCCCTCGCCTCTGCTTGCGCTGCCCCAGCCCCAAGCAAATCTGTTCTTTCCCTTGAATCAGCCAAACATGGRTGCACTGAGGTCTCAATAGCGTCAACTCATAATTTGTGCCAGCTTTTTGCACGTATSAGATTACTAACACATTTTAGTTATTCTTGCAGAAGAGGAAGGTAGGAAAGAAAGGGTTTGGGGAGAAAGGTCTAAAGGCACGTGGGAAAACAGGTTTCTTCTCACTGCTAAAAATCCATCTGTGTTAGTTTCTCCGCAATTGTGCCGGCTCTTCAGATTTTCAAGTGCGTTTCTGAAGCGCTGAGGCAGTGGAGTGAAGGTTTTAAGAGCTTGAATTTGCAATAGCACTGTGAGTGAAATGCTCGATTTTTTTTTATTGGAAATATCAAAAGTGACAGTTGCAAAATTGGTTCCGCTGCATTGATTGATTACTCAGAATATTTAGCTCAAAATGATTATGGCAAGAATTTCTACTGAGGCTCATGTCTGGGATGTAAATTAATTTGGAGAAAGAAGGAGRAAAAAAAATCTTTTTTAAAGAAGAAAATTGCAAGGGAAATTGTTTATGCCCGAGATCAATSATGAGTAATCTCCCGGTATTCAGCCTGATCTCGATAATTAAACATCCTGTGAGTTACCATCTGAGGATAAAGGAGACAACCTCAGCGCGATGATGTTATCGCRGCCTCACAGGTTTCTCTTGGCTTGAGATTACTCCTGCCCCGAGGAGAGAGAGGCGCTGCGAGCCCGTAGCTTTGCAGCCGCCGTTGYGGTGAAGCAACGAAGGAGGCTCAGGGAGGCACTGAATTTGCCCGAGAAATCATTCCTGGAGAGAAATGGCTTCAAACGCACCCAAATCCCCTCGGAGAGCCAGGGCTGGGCGGCTGCTGTCCTCTAGAGGGTGCTGCGGGCTAGAGGTGCCCGCGCCGCCAGCCCCGGCTCTCCGAAATGCGAGGAAAGCATTTTATTAGGAGATTGCAAGCTCTAACGTGAACTGAGCTTGGTATTTATTCGTCTGGGCTCCGTATAGAGAACCCAGCCCCGCAGACAGACGCGCTCCGATGTGTCCGGTGCCTGCAGGAGCGTACAGCCGGCGCCGCGCTGCGCGAGCAGGGCAGCGAGGTTGAAGCCACCAGCCCCGGCGCTTGCCCCAGCTCCTCGGCCCTGGGGGTCTCGCCGGCACCACGGGCCCTGGAAGGTGGCCATGCTGCGGCGACGTCCCGGCCCCAGCCGACACGGGGAGGGAAACCGTGGGCACAGCAAAAGGGGGAGCCACAAACCCGTAATAACGCCTGCCGCAGCCTCGCCAAGGAAATGAACGCCGGCAGGAAATTCAACCAGCGTTTTGTAAACGCCGCGATATCCCTAAAAATCACCCAGGTCTGGCGGGTGGGAGCCGCAGCTCCCCGTCAGGGCCGTGCGGAGCTCCAGGCCTTGCTGCCCGGGTTCGGGCGCCGTCCCTGCGCGGCAGCACCGGCCCCGGGCGGGCATCGCCGCTGCAGGGTCCCGGCCGCGCGCCGGCCGCGCTTCCTCGCAGCAGCAAGGGGCCACGCGCTTCCCATCCCCTCCGAAAACAGCTGCGCTGAGCCATTTAAAAATGAAATACTACATACACRTTGCCTGTTCGGGCTTAAACGCATTCGCTGCTGCAAATGTTACTCCCAGAAGGCTGCATTAGCTCTCCGATGACTCACCGCAACGTCTACCTCCACTTTGTTTCCTTGCAGACCGTATCTGTGTGACATCAATTGTACTGAATAAGAATGCTTACAAACCTATTTCCTGCTGCAGGATGATCGCATTATACACAATTACACACTCCAGGAATTTCTCCCGAGATCCCGATGGGTACAGGCTGGAGTGGCTGCGGAGCCGGCGCGTGTGCAGAATAACGAATCGTTCAAACCCACCCACCAACTCGCAGCTCACTGGGTGTGCGGCGCGCGTTGAGCTGCACAAGCCGCTTATCACCCTGAAAAGGCCTGAATCATCTAGATCAGTCCAAATTCGGTTTCCACTGTGTCGGTGCATTTTCTATGTCTTGCAATTTTGTTGTTATTATGTTTATCATATCAGGAAGGTTTAGGCAGAATTTATCCAAAACACGTCAGCAGGAGAAGTCTCCCTGAGCTGAGATGTGCTGTTTCAAACAGATTTTTTTTTTCCAGTAGGATCAAAATCCAATTGACCATGTCCACAGAGCTCCTCTCCTCAGAACAGACCCAAAGCCACGCGCTGCCGAGGTGTTTGCTGGGTGTCACAGTCAGCGATGGCAGCAGGCAGTCGCAGCGCCGTCATGCACTTGTACTGCAGCAGCTGCTGATTGCTTCTGCCCCAGGATCCCACCGTGCCCAGGGATCTAGAAACACCACATTTCCCTGCTCCGGAAATCCGACAGCGTGTGCTGGGATGGTGGCATCTCCCCGGCGAGGAGAGGCAGCGGGCTGCAGAGCGGAGGCACAGYGAGCTGCACGTGTCCGTCCCGAGGAGGAAGCGTGCCGGTGTTTCAGCCGGGGCGGCTTTGCAGCGTGTTGCAACCCGTCGCGCTAAGCCGAACCGCCACCTTCCACTTCCACTTCCTGAACGGGCTTTTAATCATCGTCAAAAAACAGCTCCCTCGCTTTGCATCAGTTTCTGGCCTAGTAAATCAGCCCAGCGTGCCGCATAATGTCAAACACCTCCCTGAAATGCAGATATATTTTATTCTGTGTTTCATCATTATCTGCCAGCTCAAAAGACTGGAGCATATTTGTTAGCTAAAGATTTCCTTTTAGAGAACTGGTGGCAGATTATACTGGCTCTTTCTAACGATGTGCAATCTAAGCTGTCACCCACATTCCCAATACTTTACTTCTGGGGAGGCTGCCCCAAGGCTGTGATCGAGGCGGTGCAGCGGAGCGCTCTCCTCCCGGGGCGATGGTCTTGGGCAACGCTCCCAGTGCCGGAGCGGGGCCGGCTCCCGGCCTTTGCAGAGCCCATCACCGGCGTCTGCACATCACCTGCATTCACCTTCAATTTCCTTAATCTTCTCAGGGACCGTATTTTCAGACTTGCTTTCCTAAAGCTAAGACTTTTGGCTGTTGATTGCTTTTTAAGGAAGAATAGAGAGGCTTATTTAGTAGTGTGATTCCAGGATCAGCAGTTTCAAGTAAGGCACCAAACATAGTGAAACTAGGAGCAAAAAGCAAGTGAGCTGCATCCCCTCCTCATTACCAAGCCAAGACATGCCACCTGGAAGAGCCATGCTTCATGGATAGACTACTACATTCTTGTTTTTCTCATCATAAATTTGCCAAAAAAAAAGCTCCCGTGGGGTTGAATGGAGCACAGGCTTCTTGCTGGTTTTCTGGTTTCATGCATTTCACCGTCCAGGTCTGCTTGGTAGGTGCCTGACACCTTTTTGTGGCTAATACTGAAGTGGACATTTTACAGTGCTACACGAGGCAATGTCATTTTGACCATATGTGTGTATCGCTTTCTGATTAAGTGGCTGTTGCTTGCAGTGGTTTTACTGTGTTTAATCCACACACCAGTATTAGGATAACATGCCTGCTATGCTTCCATATTGTTTAATCTGCCATGTCAGGACTTGAAATAAAATACAGACAATACTGGTGAAGGAGAACGTGGCTTTAAGACTGACAGTTTTGCATCCCTAGAAGAAATTGTTGTCTAATAGGTTTTTTTCATTATTTTTAATGGATGATTTTAGTTTATCTCAGTGCTTACGTTAACTCAGGTTRGTTAGACACAGAAAAATTAAAATCAGGGCTAACAAGGGGCCTACTTGATTCAGGAGCCCAAGGCCTATTTTCCAAAAGTTATCTGCGCTTCTAGCAGCCTAATTGCTGTTGACTAGCAGTCAGCTTAGCTCTTAATGCTCAGTTTTGCAAAGGAAAGGCCTAATGCAGCAAACAGCCCGTGGCAGCTACGTCACCTGCAAAACTCACACTGCTGAGTGTGTCACTTAGGTGCTTCTGAGAGCATRATTGCTCGTAAAGTGCTAAATCCACCACCTATGTGGAGGATCACAGAATCACAAAATGGGTAAGGTTGGAAGGGACCTCTGGAGATCATCTAGTCCAACCTCCCTGCTCAGCAGGGTCACCTAGAGCATGTTAGCTGGGGTTGCATCCAGGTGGGTTTTGAGTCTCTCCAAAGAAGGAGACCCCACAACCTCTCTGGGCAACCTGTTCCAACAGGATAGTGGATTTTCTCTTAGAATGTGTCTAACATGTTTTTTGAGTTATTGYGTAAAGCACTGAAATCTTCTTTAACAGCTAAATAATCCAGAGAATTTTGTACAGAGAACTTTTTGCAGAGCTGTCACCGCCTGCCCTCCATGCTTTTGGGGAGAGGTGCTGCTGCACAAAGCGGGATTTATCCTCATGGAGACTTAAGCAGCCTGTCATGGTCCTGAGGCTTGAGATTTCACTAACGACTTGTAGCCAGGAGTATTTTCAGTTAGGTCCTACTACTGCAGAAATCACAGAAGCTCTGCTTGTAAAGAGATGAGTTTTACTATGTAATCCAGGGAATATTTCTTCCTGACTGAAGTTCAGCTCCTACTGACCTTCCTGGCGGTGGGGAAGGAAGCGGCCTGGAGCCCGGCCACATGCGGGCACCTGCTTCATTACTGACTTTCGTCAAGTGAACACTGGCTCTTGCAGGACACAGACACTATCACATTCTCCTGCATTCCTTGATGGCAGATTTGGCCTGTTTCCCACTTCATCAGCCAAGGCACAGGCTGAGATTTTTCCCTGTTGATTTTATCGATGTAGCCATTGTTTTGCAAAAACAGTTTTGACTTTATTTTSTGCAGTTACCAGACTGCCATTTATCCCAGGTAAGGCAAATTGCATGTTTCCAGCACTCTAGCRTTTTTCTCTTCCAGTCACTATTTCACCGTGTTCAGTGCATAGCGTAGATGTATTAAAAGCCAAGCAGCCTGCAACAGATGGCAGGAAATGAATCAGTTTTGGAAGTATCCTCAATTTCCTCCAAATTGCTGTTGCACCCTTCTCTCCACTCTTTTTCCCATGACACATAGCCAAGGACCTGTCTCASTGAGATATAAAAAACAGAGCAAGGCCAGGAAAAAGTTGCACAAATCAGTGCAACTTGTTTTGGTCAAGTAGAACTTGGAAGTGGGCTGAGGCATTGGCTCGTTCTTACAGCTCACTTGGTGGGCACCGRGGAGAAGGATATCTACTGTCAAAACAGGTTTGATCTCATCCTGGAGATGAGGGCACAGAAATATGTTCTGATTTTGCCAATGCTCCACACTACTCAGCTGGACCCTTTACAGAGGCTGATTTGGAAAAGCATCAGCAACAGGCTACCAGCAAAGACTGTGTTACTAAACCAATATCAAGTATGTGCGTCTACTTCCAAAATAATCTAGCAAACTGAACTATAAAGCAGAGTTTTCAGTAAAGTGTATTAAACTTGACCTGACTTTCTAAAACATTTTCTGTAAATGGAGCAATGAGAGTTGCAGTTGGTAACTGGTGTCTCAGTCTCCAGAGCCTCGTGTGCTCCACTGGCTGGAGCACGGCTTTAACCATGGCAGGCAGCAACGGCCCACATGGCACCACTCTCCAGCTGTCATCATCTATGTTGTGTTTCTTGCTGCTCACCACCTCATACCGGCAAAGGCCTGATCTTGTAACTGTTGAATGGGCAAAACTTTTGGTGGCTTCAGTGAAAATTACAGTATTGCTAGTACCAGGAGTCACAAACTCAGAACCACGAACTTCAGAACCTCTGGGATAAGTTAGCTACATAATGTGTTTAAAAATCCCTCCTTTCACATATTGTCTACTTGGAGCTTTAGGGGCTAGAAATTCAAAGATAATTTTCCAACTCTTTCCACTCTGACAACAGGGCACAAGGGAAATCAGTGTCGGCCACTCCTTTGACGATTTGGTGTTGAGCTACCTTCCTTGCTAAGGCTTTTCTGAGTGTTTTGGTTTCCTCATGTCATTTAGTTCTCAGCTAATGGTTTCCTTGTTGCAGTTGCTGTATAAGAGCCCAGACTGCCTGCTCAGATTATGTCTATGGTTTTCCTCTGATCACAGGGGAAACAAGCCCACTTTTTTTTCTACTCTCAACTGAGAATCCTGGATCCCATCCTGGATCTTACTTCAATTTCCAAGTCCTGSTGACTAATGTGATGTCATGCAGCTAGGTGAACTTTCTGCCTTTGTGAGGTTTTTACCTCCTGCTACTCAGCATTTGTGTTTAATGATGTCCTTCGTGCTGCACTTTGAGCCTTGCTTGTCTTTGTGGTATCCTGGAAGTCTTTCTTGGTGACATGATGTAATCGTCAAGGTCTTAGGTCGTTGAGGGGTTAATCCTCCATTTGTGTTACGTTTGCAGCTGCATGAACTATACGTCAATTATTTGTGAGGCCARATGGCAGTGGAGAGGAGATGCCATTGCCGAATGCTTTTCATCTGTAGAACCTGTTGGAGACGTTCGCATGKGTGTGTGGTGTTAGTAACATTCGCTGTGATTTGTAGGAGTGAAGGATGTTTCAGRTTGCAGGCTGAAGGATGCCTTCTGGTGGTCACAAAATTGATGTTGAAAGGAAGTGTGCTGTCTATAGTCTTATGTTACGGTCCATAAATGAGACTATGTAATCTGCACAGGATTTCCAGGGCCTGAAGTCAACCTTGACTCCACTGGCTCTGTCATGCCATGCAGTAGCACCTTGCAGAAGACCTTCCATGCCAAAAGCCCAGAACCAAGAGGCTCCTTTCTGAGATGGTGAGGTCATATTTTTGAGGGCTCTGATGACGATTTCATGTTTCTACAAGTCAGAACATCAGATTTCTTTGAAATTCTCTGCCTGTTTCATAAGACTGCAGTGTGTCTTGCCTTTAGACAACACCTGAGTTATCTCTTTTTAGGCTTTTCTCCATTATGACATGAGCCAGAAACTTTTTTTAAAAAAATTTTGATTTAATTTGATGAGTCTGCTTTAAAAGAATGCCGTATATCCACAAAGGCACGAGGAAGTAAACGTTCCTCAGAGAAGCCGCCACGTAAAGGCAACAGCAATTGACTCAAACTCTGTCTTGCTACTCAGACACTACTACTTTAACACTACTTAGACACTACTTCTTTATAGTGCATTAAGCATTGCCTGTTGTCTTCTGAACAGCACTTACTTTGGTCATTGAGTAAGAGTGAGGAAAGCTGCAATATCAGATTTGGAAGTTTATTCTGTGGTTTAACTTTTCTTTTCCTTTGCATGTAAAAGGCTTTTAACTTTTGGTGGACAAAACAATAAGCTCTCAATATACTTCCGAAAGGCAAAGGCATATTGTCTTTGTGGCTCTGCCTTCCTTGCAAAGTAACACTTTTCACAACTTACAGTAAAACAACAATTACTAAAAATAAATGAATATTTGGAGAAATAGGAGGCTTTGAACCTAGAGTCCCTCCAGTCGAACCTAGAGTCCCTCCAGTCTCACAGGTCCATGTGTGCTTTATATATTACTTTTTGGGCCTCTGAGACCTCTGTACTTGCATTTGTCTGTTGCTGAAGCCCTATGAGACCTTCACTGTCAGCGTCTTCGCGAACTGCAATGCACAGTTTTAGTTTTGTAACCCTTTTCCTGAAGAGAGATGTTGAACCTCACCCACAACACAGGACAGATTATCATTAAAAAACAACAAAAAAACAAAAAACACTGCAACATGCTTGAAATGTGTCTTAATTAACTGCTGACAATTTACATTTGACAAAAGACAGAGCTTGTTTCTCRTTTGGTTTTATCTCTGCTTAATGCCAGATGAGGGTGGCTTCAGGTCAGTTGTTTCCCAGGCTTAGGGCTGTCTCTGGTCTAGCAATGCAAGCCAAGAAAGAAGAATGAAAGAGAGAWTCTAAATACTCGTTCGATAGGGGAGCTCAGATCCAGACTAATCAGCATTAAAACATATCAAGATGCTAAATAATTTTGATAAAAGAGACTTGGAAACTGAGCAGATGTTCAGAGCTGTGAAGAGCGTTGTAAACCAGATGTGTATGAGCAGACTCTGGGAGGACTTTCCTGGTGTGCCAGGTGGGTGCAGGAACACATTCCTCAAACAAGGTGGGAAATCTGTAGCAGTCTCTTTTATGCACACAGATTTTATCCTTGAGATTTCCACAAAGAAGGGAGAAGTTAATAGTCCTCTACAGGACCACAGGAACATGCCTTGCTGGTGGCAAAGCTGCACTAGATTTTCTGCAAGCAGGGCAAAAATGGGATTTTGATTGGTTTCTGAATAGTCATAATTGGCTAATTCTAATCGATTACATAATTCTAAATGATTACAAAAGATTTGACACCTGCCCGAAGAGTAAGACTGGTCATTGATTTTTTTTTTTCTTTGCAGAAGAGGCAGAATAGGAAAGAGGTAGATTGGCCAAACAAAGTTTTACACTGCTAGTGTAACATGTTCTAAAAGAGAAGCATGGTGTGTTGCCCAAATAAACAATGCATTAGGCTGCAGATACTATAGCCAGACTAATGGCAGACCAACAAAGACATAAATGTCAGTAGGCATCTGCTAGGAAAGCACACACATTATCACATACAATTCTACTTTACTTAAAAATTGCAACTTGGTATTTAAACTCAGGTATTTTAGTAAATAACACAGCACCACTTCAAAGGGTACTAGCACTTGCTGGTCTGAAAAGGTCTCACTTAACTCATGCAGTTCAGACAGCAAGTCTAATCCACATGACCTAGAGTATGGCATCAAAAGCAGGAGAGCTTCTCGAGGCACCTCACTGGCACTGCTGGAGAAGTGCTCTAAGGCTACTGTCCCCTTCACGACTTTGCCCACAGTGGTAGCCTCAAGAGAAGGCAAATGCTACCGCATAAAAGAAACATCGGTCTAGCCTCAGCATCATACATTTTGGGAGCAGCACAGCAGCCTGGACCGGGGTGCTGGAGGTGGCCGAAGCTCCTGGAAGCGTACCATCTACTGTCTCTTTATCTGCAACGCCCCAGGACTTCAGGATTTAAATATGCCCTGCTATTCCATGGATACGAATGTATGGAGCCAGTTTTTTTCAAAGAGCACTTGCTGATTTCCCGTTTCCTCCCCCATTGCAATGATTAYGGGTTTTCATAGTTGAACAATGTTGAAGTGAGAGAGCAATTAACTATTTAGAGGATTTTTTAAATATATATATAGAGCTTTAGGAAAAATCTTGGCCGCAGGRTTCACACAAGCAGTCCTGCTTAGCTTCCAGGATGCAATGGAGAAACACTTCTCTCCCTCGAGTGAAAAAAATGTATCAGCAGAAGAAGGCCTAGCAATCAGGACGTGGTAATGAATCAGTTAAACTGCATTTGGGAAGATCAATAGATGCAGGTAGGACACACRTCGCCATTCATTTCTGAGTGTCTTTTAACACAGCTGCACATCGTCATGTTAGCTTAGAATCCAAATCTTAGGCGTTTTTAACAGAGTATTAATTTTTTCAACATCTTCCATYCAGCTGAGGCAGAGTTCACTGCCTACTGCGTTGGGAACACCAAGGCAGACCAACATGGTCTTAAGGAATCAGAAAAATCACAGAATTATTTGGAAACAAGTGATCCACATATGCTGGTGGAAAAAAAATCAAGCAATACAGCCTGAATATGCTTCCTTACTTGCTTCATTCCATCTCTTTCTAGTCTTTTAGAGAACAACCCAAAGCCCAAAGCACCCAAAGCTTTTGCTATAACCAGGCAAGGCCTTGTGTGTCGTTTAGGTTCACTAATTTCAACATATACCCCCTCAGGATGTAATTAACACCATTAGCACTGTTAGATTATTAAATTTGGTTATACGCAGGGGTCAAATGGACTGGATGGTTTATCAGTGAGCCAACGTCCTTTAACGAATGAATCAAACCCACTGACCCTGATGTCATTAGCCCTCCCTGCCAACAGCTGAGATGTGGTGCATTACGGTGTGTCTGTTGCTCACAGGTGCTGACCAAAGCTTGGGGCCAAAGTCATCCTGCAGGAAAAACTGACATTTTAGCGTTCATCTACAGGCCAAATTGTGCTCAAAAGGCAAAATCCTGCCATTTGTCAGAGGATGGAAAAGTGGAAAAAAAAAAAGAGTTTGATGAACATGGCCAAAATAACTTCTTCACACAAAACTGTTCCCATCTCCAGGGAGATAGAAATGCCGCATGTGGAGCTAACCGGGGTTACTGGCAGCCAAGTTTGGTGGAGCTGTGTGAATCCCAGGCACAGCACACTGGGTCGAAGGGGCCCCGGCTCGTGGCGGGATGGGACCTCGCAGCAATCCCCAGGAGGGCTAGCTGCAAACACAATTTAATGTCGAGCTGACTCACGGCAAAACATTTCAGGTCAACTCAACAAARAACTCTCTTTCAAGTCGTAACAACTCAATTTGCAAGACTTTTGTTTAGATGCCCCTGGAAGAGAAATGGTGTATGGAGAGACACAAACAGATGCTTCCTTGCAAAAAAGGTAATGGCTCAGAAACATTGTTTTCTGTACAAAAAGCTTCCTGCAGAAAGTGACTGACCAGTGCGAGTCCTACACAGCTGGACATCTCCCTGGCGAGGCCGTGCTGCCCTGAGCAGTCACCTGTGTGCTGTTCTCGCCACGGCAATCCTCGTGCCGCACTGCCTTGAAGTTGCTGGGGTTTGCATCTGCCTTCCACTATCCTTTACYGCATTTCTTACGTTATTGACGCAGAACGGTTCTCTGCATTTTTGCCATCTTGAAAGGCAGAAGATGGATAGTCATTAAACTACAGTTCAGCTTGAGACTTTGTGTTCGTGCCTTGATCAAGGCAATCTGTCCATATGCAGGACAGGTATTTATTTATTTATTTATTTATCTTAATCTTTTCATGCTTTACAAATAAAACTTTGCATTCTTGGATAGAAAGCATACTGGAGAAAACAAGTGTCCTCTGTCACTCCATCTGTTCCTATTTCTTTCCCTGGGAACAATGAAAGCAGTAGAAAAGCTTGCATTTTTTTTTTACTAGTTTCCAGGCAGTTTTTCTTTCAGTTTCAAAAGTATGAGCAAAACATTGTAATAGATAGGTTTGACCTGACACAGACAACATTTGGTTTAAAAAATTCCATCAGTGCTACAGATTCAGGACACTCAGAAGCAAAGAGGCTGTTCCCTGTTTTCCAAATTTGTATTTATTAACATTTTCATCAAACTTTGCTTTTTAAATGCTTGTGAGCATTAATCACTTTGCAAGATATTAAGGATTCATGGAGCAGSTAAAAGGGAATAAATTCAGCTGTGCTGCCATCCCAGCACTGCATCTGTTGTGCAGTCCTGCACACTTCATGCACTTCAGGGTCACTCCAGTTACCTGATGCTCCAACAGTTCATTAAAAAAATTACCTTCTGCTTTCCCTGGGAGTTTTGCAACTCAACAAGAGAAACACCCCTGTTCCCAGCGCTGCAGGCYGACGCAGTTGCTCCCTTCCGCGGCTTGTATTGCAAAGCCGCGATCAGCACTAGTAACGCTAACAAGCCGCCGACGCAGCTGCGGAGGGCTGCACCTCCTCGGCTCGGTTTCGCAGGGCTCGTCCTTTGGGCCGCCTCTCCCTCCCGGCCCAGCCCCGGTAAAACTGCCGCCGCGCCGCGGGCAGCGAGCCCCGCCACGCGCTRGCTGCGGCACTGAGCCTCCCTGCAACAGCACTGCTTGTCTGTAATGTGATTTTTTTTTTTAACCATACAAGGCGCATCTCGGACCAGCCAGCGTCAGAAATCCCCATCCATCTGCCAATTGTCTCATGTGTAGGGTTTCCTCTTCCAGATCCGCATATTGTAAGATCCTGACACAAGCCGGCGAGAGCTGATGTTGTAAGTACATCTTCCATACGGTTTGCTCAAAGGCAACAGATTTTATATATATATATTTATATATGGCACCTGGTTTGGCAGAAACGACTTATGAATAAAGGGAATAAGGAAATCAGTCCAAGCTGACTCTACCTAGCTAATTGCTGGGTTTGGGAGGCTTTTGGCCAACTCCAGTCCCAGAGACAGCGCGAATCTCTCATGCTTGCTCGGAAATGGAACTAGATAGGTCAACGACAGCTCGTGATAGTGCTAAGCACTGGGGGAAAAGGACACAAAATCGGATCTAACACCTCGATCCAGTCGGAGCAGGCCGGTTCCTTGACCCGATGTGTCCTGATGYGCACGAAGCAGAGCGGCCACCGCGTCTGGGTGGCTGCAACGCGTCCTAGCGCCCAAGCGCTGCACCGGTTGGGTTCGGCAGCTGGGATTCGGCAGCTTCTGCCACCAAACTTTACGAAGCCGCAGCACAGCTGCCGCGGCACCGGGACACGCTCGGCCCTGCGGTCTCTGGTGCCGTGGAGCCTCCGCGCTCAGCGAACGCGGGCGTGGGACTCTGCACAGCGACGCGTCCCGGGCTGGACTTCAGCGCACTGCCGAGGTTTCCGGGCCACGGCCCTCGCCCGTCTGTCTGTCCGGTCGTCCGCCCGCGTGGCTGGCAGCCGGGCCAGGGGCTTGGGGGGAAAGCAGGCCCGGCGGGAGGCACCAGAGCCGAGGGGAGAGCTGCCGCGGGGGGCCGAGGCCCCTGGCAGGGGGCAGAGGGAGGGCGGTGGGGCCGGAGGGCACACGCAGCCCCGGCCCCTGCCCGCCCCG
>NW_028186934.1:1327797-1390138 GCF_003343005.1 Rhea americana
GCGGGGCGACACGCGTGTGCGCGCGGGCGCCCACGACGCGGGCTGCTCCGGTGCCGCCGCCGGCTCCGCTCTCTCCATCCCTCTCCATTAGCTCTGCCTCCTCCTCACCTTCCCCCTCTAAAACAAAGCCGTCCCTCGCGCTACCCTTGAAATGTCGGGCTTAGCAAATGTGTCAGCCTCCGCGTGGGCTCCGGCTGTCCCCCCCGCTGCCCTTGTTACGATAACTTTTTTTTTTTTTTCCCTTTTTCTCCTCTTCATCCTTTTCGTCTTGAGAACAGGTAGTTGGTATCGAGTATGGGGAGTCATTTAGGGAAGTGGCGTTTCATGTGGAGGTTGCAGCAAGACTGCTTATCTCAACCTGCTCRCATAGATAAATAAATAAAATTAAGCAGAATCCGCTGAAGACTTACATAAGTGTATTTTTAGAAATATTATTTGCTTCAATGCAAAAAAAAAAAAAAAAAGATGTCTATCTTTATTCGTTTGCCCTACTTTCTGTGTGGTGAGTTTCTGGTTGATTAATAGTGTAAATGATTGCTCAGCAGTTCAGGGTGTAGACAGGATTGGAGCAGGGGGACTGTCCAGCTTGAAAACAGACCTGGAGCTCTCATTTCCCCTCACAGGTGGAAGCTGTTTTGGAAGAGAAGATACCCAAGTCAGGGGAGTTAATCTGGGAAAAGCAGTGTTGTTTGTGAAGGAAAGGGGGCCCTCTGCTTCTCCCCTGCCCCTGMAAATCAGAYGTAAAAATATATATATATATATTTGAACTAGGAAACCGCTTCTTTTAAAAACTCTATATATACAGGCTTAGTTTTTATGTTATGTGTTTGTGACTTTTCAGTAGCAATGAGTGCAAAATACAGCTTGGGTTTTGTTTTCATTTTGAAAGGAAATATATATTCCATTTCGTTCCTCCCCCTGGTCCTGAAACCACCGAAAGCATGTGGTCTCTGAGCAGAGACATCCTGCTGCTCCAGAACAGCTTGAGGTGTGGAACTGGCACCCGATRGCGTGGTGGGGCTCTAAGGATGGTCCTTTTGCCCTGTCCACCAAGGTGTTTGGAGGAGAACATGGGAGCTTACCAGAGTGGTGGAAGACACCACCACTCTTTCTTGTCATGAAGCAGCTTGTGCTGTGTTGGCCAAGAGCTCAAGATCTGTTCAACTGATTGAGGACACTCTTGCGTGGACTTCAACCTTGGGCCGCTCCCCAGTGCTGGCAAGCTGAGATGAGCTGCTCATGCTGACGTGGAGTAGCCAGGTGAGGCTACGGGGCCATAGTAAGGCAGCGGCTGTTCGTGGCGTGGGGCCCAGAGCTCTTGTGGTTCGGAGTGACCCACCTTGCCTTCTGCCGTAGGCCAACATTGGTCACACACAGGGCTCAAGGGAGCCCTGGGCTGTGTAACTTAAAGGCAAGAGGCCTGTTATGACACTTTTCCTTTAAATTACAAGAGATGTGTTGGTTTATAAGTGAGACAAGAATAGGGCCTTAATTTGCCAAGGAATAGATCTTCTTCTAAACTAAGCTCATTTAGCATTTAGAATAATTGTTAAAGGTCATAAATTCAGCAGATAGGGTAAGAAGCCTGAATCATTCCACAGGGCCTGAATCAGAAATCAATAATAAATTTGCTGCCTGAGCACAAAAACATGGCAGTGAGGAGTAATTCCACAAGCCTTGCAAAATTTCATTTATTAGAAAATAAGAGAAGTGTCACATTGCTGCGGCTTTGTAGATGAGTCTGGATGGAGGAGACATTGTTCTCCTGGCTGCACGTTTGAAAGGGTGAAGGATAGCTATATGAAATGTTGTAAGCAGGTAGTGACTCAAAATCTGGCTAAAGGGATGATTTGTTCCTAATACCAGGGAAAGGAAGTGCTTAGGCCACTTATCTCCAAGTCTGAGTCACCGAAATGTTCCAGGAGACTGGCTCTGATGAACAACAGCAAATGCATATAAATAAGGTGGACCTTTGACTATGGGTTTGTCCTGTCTTGCATTTTGGCTGCCTCGTCTTTCCCAAGTAAGGAAAGTGTATTTCCAGGGCTCCAGCATGACTGCTACCTTGCAGAGCAGAATTCATAGAATTGAACTGAAAGCTAACACAAAAGCTAGCACTGTTTTGTTGGTTGGGTGGGTTTTGTGTGTTTTTTTTTTTTTTGTTTTTTGTTTTTTGGCCACACTAGAGTTTATCATGACTGGAGATCCAAGCCCCACCATAGCAATGTATCTGCTTTACACCTTTGCTTCTCAGTCAGGAACAAAGCACTGAATTCTGATTAAAATGCATGGCCTGGTGCACCTAGTAAGCACACTTAGGACTCGTATTTTGCTACATATTTCCATCAATCATTTTATACTATGCTTATTGCCATGGTATTCAGGTGTCCCCATGTCAGCTGAGAGAGCTGGATACCTGAGAAAGAGCAGGATGAACCCTTAACCATCAGAATAATCCTTAAAATAGAGATCTTCCGGTGGTGGTGGTAATGAGTATTGTTAATGTTGCAGAAAACTGTAATTTAAAATGATGAGGCCATTGAACAGGTAGTGCTGCATATTATACTGACAAGGGGATAAGATAAACTGCATTATAATGTTCTTTCATACGGGTTGGGAGATATTTTTGCTAGTCCGCTYAGTGTGTTTAATAGCCGAATGACCTGGCGGTGCTATTAGCAGAATAATGCTCAACACTGGGATTCACATTCACTGCTGATGGTTGTGTTTGAGAAGCAGGTTTTACAATAAGATGAGAATGTGCATAATTAGCAATGCAGTGGGCCGTGCTCTGTGGCGGTAAACACGCAACTGAGCACAATAGGCGAGTGACCAGAAAGAAGAGGCTATTTTTGGCCTTTCCCTTGTTTTTGTCCCAGTGAATGCAAGATCCTGTCATCTTTTGCTGAAACCAGTGGCCTTGATCCTTCTAATATATTCAGGTCAATAGCTTTTTCCCTGCCACGTCTGTTTGCAGAGACGGGCCTCGGGCTGACGTGTAAGTGGTGGCAGGGGTTTTTCTGCAGTGGCCACCGCAGGTTGATGAGTTTGGGGTACTTTGCTTGGAAGTGGCCCCGGATGTGAGCAAGGTGTGCCGGAATGACCCCTTTTTTTTTTTTTGGAGGGGGGGAGCTCCAGGAAGGGGAGCACGGGTGCCTGGCATGCTCTACTGCTGGGGATTTAGGGGATAAAAGGAACTTAGGTGATAACAGGGCTCTGGGAGAAAGGCCTTTGTCAGTGAGCTGATAAGCTCCTGAGGTGGGACAGGCTTGGGGCAAGCGACCCCCCCTGCTCACAGCCGTTCTTGTCGGCTTGAGAAAGGGCTCACAAAGGGCCCCAGCTTTGATACAGGGACCTGAAGGGCTCGTCTGGCTTATGCAGCTTGGCTAGGGGCTTTTTACAAGCTTGGGAATTTTAAAAGAGCCTTTTTGGAGAAGGAACAATTGTTTTCTTCCGTGTCCCTTATGTACCTGGATGTTGCTCTGTTTTGAACTCATTAACAAGACCCAAGCCTTCATTATTTACTTTCACAAAGTGCTGACCATGCAGTCTCTGGAAATTGGATCCTAAAATCATTAGTTGTTTGGGAAACGGCTGGCCCTTGATGTTTAGGCTCAGAAAGAGGACAGCACAGAATTAAGGAGCCAGTGGGCATTAGCTGTTGCTGGAAAGAATTGGATGAAACCCCCAAATGTCACTACAGTTCTTTTAGCTTTGCTTTGTATAGAAGAGTTTCAGTGGCCATTTGTTCACGTTAGTTGATCTTTGTCAATGAAGGTAGAAGTTCTAATATTAAAAAAAAAAAGAATGCCAGTGTTGTCCTGTTTCCAGAACTTCATTGTTTTATGAAGTATATCAGAAACATTAAAGATTTAAGAGAAATTCAGATGGGGGTATAAACGCTACAAAACAGCACTCAGAAGCATTTTAGCATTGTAGCTCAACAGAATTTGGGTGACTTTTGCAAAGGTCACCTTCATAGACAGAAGAACAAATTTGATTAGAGATGACTTTTGGAGCCATGAAAAAGCCATGAAAAGCATGACAAAAAAACCCTGTCTCCTGACCGATCCTTTTATATGTTTGGTCTTTTTCATTTTTGGGAATTGTGCAGCCCAAGTGTTGCTCYTGTGCAGTTTTCCATGTCTCCTTTGTACCCCATGGCTACGAGTCCCGTCTGYGTACGTAGCAGATGCCCTCCGGAGCCCTGTGGCATTGTCACTTGAATTTGACACTCTTCCAGATCTTTGGGGATCTTTCACGGTAAAMTAGATAGGGTGTTTTTCAAGGCATGGAGAGGCTCACTGTTCTTTCTGTACCACATATCTGTTTATATGCACTGAACTCTGTGCTGGTTGATTATCAAAAATAATAATACCCAACAGCCACAGAGCAGAAGTCAGTGGTGTGTGTAAGCCTGAATTTACAGCAGAACGTGTGCTTGAGCAGGTTAAAGTGTGAGCACAAGCATTTTGTTGAGTTGAGGTTGGAGRCAGTAATAAGGAAGGTATTTAGCTGGTGCACATATTTAAGCACATAATTTAAAAAAGTGTCTTACTTCTAATCCATGCAAAAGTTAGAGAAGACTTCTGTCATTGCTTTTGAAGGTAGCGTTCACCTGCCAGACCCTAGCAAATGTAGTGGTAAAACTTGTGTGGGATGGAGGAGGGGGGAACTGTTCCCATTCAAACTGTGTGTAAATCTCCTGAAATTAACCACGCTTCTGAGGAAGAGGTGTCCTTGGATGTAGTTATTCATGAAGTGCCAGGTCACGTAGAAGGTACTGTCATGTCTTCAACTCCCAGATTCGGAGATGTTCTCGGAAATCCTTGCCTGACTCTCTAATGCACCCATGGTCTTTTTGCTAGAGTAATTATATGTATCAGTACAAAGTCTCTGCCTCAGACCAGCAGACCAAGGACACAATATTGATTTCGGTCTGTTTTTTTTCAAGCCTAAAACGTGGTTGAGGAGAATCCTACTGAGTTTTCCAAATTTCTCCCGGTAAAAAAGCTAATAACAGACAAAAAGGGAGTGCAATGTGGAGGAAAAACAGCAGATGCCGTGAACAGAGGATCTGCCTCTGGCAGGGTGATCTGGTTCTCACACAGTCATAGGTCTGATCTGTTTGTGTTGTATTTGTGGTGGATTTGGTAAAAGCTGCTGTGAGCTTGGTTTCTGGTCATCTGCTGCAGGTGGGAAAAGGAGTACTGAGCTGCCAAGAGCAGCCCGTGGCAGAGCTGCATGGGGAGTCAGCAGTTTCCTCTCTGGGGGGCTTCCCCCGTGGCAGTGTCAGCTGGGTCTTCTCAGCAGTCCCCATTCTCCTGGGGGAAGTGCAGAGCCTCCATCGCAGTAGGTCTCCGTTTCCTAATTCTCAGGCATCTCCTTCCTCACCTTTCCTGCAGCCATTAAAAGCAGTCCATTGGCTGTAKGTTGAAAACCCCTGGCCTACACCATTGATAGCACTGTTAAATGAGGGGTTGTATTCACCATTTATGAAGCCAGTAGCTTTGATTTCCCCCCCCCCTTCTGCCCCATCCCTCTCTCATTCTCCCATCCCCTTTTGTCACTTTGAACCATGGCTGCACATTGAAGCCGACTGGCTGGCTGCTCTCTCCTCAGGAAGACAATTTATATAAATGAGGTTTGACGTTCTGCATGTAAATCATTTATGATTGCTAAGGCAGGATCGGCTAAAGAACACAACCCTCRGAGAAGAGAAACTCCCCCTCTGTCCCTTGCTCCCCCTCTGCGGTGGTTTCATGACAAATGCTGCAAGGGGCTGAGTGGCCCCTTCTCCGCTGAGGGATAGGGATGCCCAGCATGTAGGGCTGAGTCCTGCGGCCGGCCATGGTTTTGTTTCCCATCTGCAATGACTTGTTACTGAGTAGAGAGGCAAACAAAGTTGGAAAACATTGATAAGAAGTTTAATCATAACTCAGTTATTTCTTTCTGCAGGCCTGATTTTATTTTGTAATGGTAAAGGCTTGGAGAGCACAGAAGACCTTTTTCCCCTTTGATCGTTGCTTTTTGACGTTAATTTTCTGCGTTGCTTGCCAGAAGTTCAAGGTTTTATACTGGTAGTAAATTATATGCGATTGTAATCAGGTAGTCAGTACTGGAATATCCAGATGCATCTTACGTAGTTGAGAACCAACATTTCCTCCTTCCGTTAAAGGTGAGCAAACATGGTGTTTACTGCCTGGTGCTCAGCTGACGAGTTTTTGTGAATCCAGCAGAAAGTATATGCTTTGATAGCCCAGTCTCCTTGCTTAGGAAATGTCTGTCAGGTTTTAATGGATGTTGGCAAACACTGTCTTTCCAGTACCTGCGATTGGGGTGGTTTGCATGGTCCCATCCTTCCTGTGTATCTGCTTGGACTGAAAGCTCACGTGGCTTCTGGCAAGTGCAGAACCTGCTTAGTTTGTGCAACAGCCTGTGAACAACGAGTTACTTCTTCTGAGTAAATCCTTAACGATCTGAGTATAATGTCCTCTTGTCTTAAACGCTGTCACTGCCGCAAGGGTGGGTGGATGTGTTTCTGTGCGTGAGTGCACGTGTGGTTTTCAGCCTCAGTATGCATGAAACCTTTTGTTACATTTTTTTTGCTTGTTTCCTCTAGCAATGCTGTTTCAATAGAAAAAAGAAATAAATTGTTTAGCTCTTTAGTGACACTTTTTAGAAGCCAGGGATATCGCATGGGATGTATACTGCTTTATAAACTAGCAAAGAATCAAAAAGTTAATTTGGGTGGCTAGATACTTTCTTTCTTTTCCCCGTTATAAAAATTCTGTTTGCTCCTAATTTTGAAACTCAGCAGGAAAAAGCCTACTGCCAGCTGAGTCATGTGTTTAGTGCATGACAAAAGTGACTGTTTTGGTCCATGCTCTTAATCTGCTGGTTGGAGACTTCAGGATGCGTTGGAGGCAGCAGTGCCTTTGCTAAGGAAGAGATCGCACAGCTTGAATCTAATAAAATGTATCTAATAACTACTGTAGCATGCTATAGAAGTACAAGAGATCAAAGCTTCAGAGGCATTTATTTTCATAATTTGTGGGTCAGATCCTTGCAGGACTAATTGGGTGCTGTTTGATGTCCARGCAACAATAGAAATCTCCCTGTAAACCAGAATATATTGCCTTTTCCTTTCTCCTTCATGCACAAGCATAAAAGCKTAATACAATTTTGAGATAAACTGGCAAATGAGAAGGTGCTGATCTCTTCTTTACCTCACTGTCATGTTTCTTAGATACATTGCATTGTGGGCCCTATCGCTGACATGGTGACCAAAATGACTGCCAGTATCTGGTAGCTGCTGATCTTTCTGTGGTGGGTGCTGCATAAGCACTGGTCCTGCTGGTTGTTGCCTACCATACTTCTGCTCGTGATACCATGAACAGAGATGAAAGCGATCATCAACTTTGCTCTCTTTCATAGCATCTCTACAGTTGTGGTTCTCCAGCTCGCCTTGAAATCAGAGGTCCATGTGACATCTCTGCTTTGCAGGTGGTAACCCACAAAGCAAGTCCGATATGCTGTGTACTTTGTGAGTGCACTTMCATAGTCACGTGTGCAGATACATTAAAAAGTCAACTTACCATGTGTGGATCTAACTCGTCTCTCTGAGTGGAGATGGGAGAGTACAGTGTGCTAGTGTTATGGACAGCACAGCCTATGTGCCTGTATGTGGGAGGATCTTGGAATCATGGGGCAAAATGTTCTGCCCTACTCACTTGAAATAAGGCACCTAGATAAATATCCTGACTCCCCAGGTTCAAATGTCCACATGTTGATATTGATACTGATGACATACCGTGCATCTTAGCATCCCTGTGTTTTATTACTGAAGCTTGCAAAAGCTGACTTAAAGTGATGGTTCAGGATATGGAGCGGAGTTCTGCGAGCTAAAAGCAGCCAAATTAGGGGTGAAGAAGGTGTGTAGAAGAAAGGGGGGGATTTTTGGAGGAAGAGGAGGGAGGAGAAAAGAAATGGTATAGAAAAGTCAGTATTGTATGTTTTGTGTTTTATCCTGCCACTAAATATTCCCGATCGGTGTTTCTGAAGGGGATAACTTTCTGTGCCTGCAGATGCCACCCTTTTAGGGGGAAAGGAATGTATGYGTGCAAGGAAAACATTGTTCTTGGAATAAAACTAGAGGCCAAGGCAACAAAATTAAGAGCTTCACATGCATTTTCTGGCTATGCAGACCAGCTTTTTTGCTGCAATAAATCTTCAGCTTTTACATATTGATTAGCTTCAGTAAATACTGTGATGACTCTGCTCTTCCTATTGGTATTCTGTAGGGATCAGTGTATTAGTATGTTTGAGGAGGCTGTAATAGCTAAATGGGATTCCAGTAGTGAGAGAGGTTTACAAATGGTCTCCAAAGTGAATCTCTCAGCCACTGTGACTATTCCTGCTCCCCATTTGAACATCTGACTGCTATAAATATGAACACAGAGTGCTCTGCTGGTGACCAGACTGATAATGGGCATGTTTTCTAGTGGACAAAACTGTGTTTCCCAAGCAGAGAAAAAAACAGTGTTCTTCCCTGGCAGGGATGCTCTGCCAGCCTCTCCAGATTTGCTGTTTGGGGAGCTGTGAAGGGTAAATTGGTTGGGGGAAGGACTGGAGTACGGGAATGGAGAGGAGGGACTGGAGTTTCCTTTAAGGTGAAGGATTGATTCAAAATCCAGCAAAAAACTCTGAAAGGTAAAACTTTCTGCCTGCTCGACTCCTTGAGGTCTTCAGGGTCGGAGGAGCACCGGAGCTGGTGGATGTGGGACTGTCCAAGGGCACGGGGCTGGCGCTCACCGTGCTGAGCTGCTTCGGCTGTCCAGGACCTGCACCATCAGGAGCTGAGGTCCCTGATGTGAACAAGGAGTGGGAAATGCCTCCAAAGGATGTCTAGGGGCTCTGAATTTAGTGTTGGAAATAGTCCCTTGGATTTGTGACCACAGCTCAGAGACTTTGCAGTGGTGTGTTTCTCTTCCATTTTCTTTGTTTTGGACTCTTGGGAGGCTGTTGTGATAAAGTATGAAAAGAAGAGCAGAGTGAAGGGAATAGCCAATATCTATTACAATTTGTGGAGCAGTATATGCATGGGAGGGGGGACAGAGCTGCTTGGTTCAGGAGTTAGGTGCCACAGCTGAAAATGCATCCAGGTGACTTCCTGTTTGTGTTCCCAGGTTTTGTTGCAAACCTGGGTCTACGGTGTGGTGAAGCGATGTTCCAGAAGTAGCTTTGGCCACAAGGTGAAAAACAGGCCGCTCCGGAGACACTGGGTGGAAACATATCACAAAGCAGCTGTAAAATTGGCATAACRGTATACCTTTAATTCAACTTGAACGAAATAATTGAGGTCTAGTTGTCACTTATGATGGTGACCTCTGCCAGGATGACTCATACTGCAATATAATATGAGTCACTTGTTAAGGATGGGCTGTTAGGGGGAAAGTGCCAAATCCCAGTAACTTCTTCGTGTATGTGATATAAAAGCCAGGATGAAGAAGGGGATTCAGGATGTTGTTACCTAAAAATAGATGATGCTTAGAGCTTTGAAGGCACCTTTACTTGGCTCTTAGGTACTCGAGCATGTCAAGGCAAAGGCCCTGAGAAGAAGTACTTCCTCTTCATTGGCCTCTGTTGAGAAGAGCTGCCCAACGCAATTTCTACCTCTCTGCCTTAGAGCTTACATTCTGCAGCCAGGTCCTCGCTTGCAGTGAGGGCTTTGCCAGGGGCAATCTCCTCATAAATTTGTCACCTGTGATTTCTGTCGCACGATTACAGCATGAGAAGCTTATGGTTATAAGCAACCAGTAGTGCTCCTGTARCAGCTGACTGAGTATCCACTTATTAATCATTCATTAGCTCTCTTAAGTGACTCCTTATACGAATTAGTTTTTTTCTTCAATGAATGCAGCTTTACAACACGCAGAGGGAAGCAGGAGCCTGACACTAAGGGGTCTGTGACCCTCGGCTTAGAACCAGCCAAGAACTAAAAGGTGTGTTAGCTCCTGGGCACAACCCTGAGAGTTTCTGCCTYGAACACAAGCTTCTGTGTCACCTTCCACTTGCCCCCCGTGTTATGTGGAAGAGAGGGTGAATGGGGACACCTTATTCCTGGGGAAGGATTTCGCCTGTTTCACAGAGTTTCTTGCCCTTTGCACCTTGTGTGTTCTCAGTCCAGACCTGGCTGCCAGAGGAGTTCCTTTTGCCTTATGCAGTGCTGTTAGGGTCCTAAAGCAGATAGGGAGGCAATGACTAAGGGCTGTGAAGGAAGGTTGAGGCCTTCAGAAGACTAGAAGAGGTGGACGTGAAAGAGGAAGGCTTTATACCCAGACATTGCAGTCAAGGCGAACTGAGTATTTGAGAAGCAGACCAAAGGACATGAAGTGTATGAGTGATCACGTTGCAGAAAATTAATGTGTAATACTTCAGCAGCAAGTTCTTCTCTGAAAAGAACTTGCAGTGCTGTGGTACCCAAATCTCCCTGTAAGCCTTTTTGTCTAATTCCCTTGATAACTGGCGTTCTCTTCCTTAGCATCATTAATATAGTGCTCCTGCTGCTACAGCAGTTGTGAGGAGCTGCCATCATTCCTCTCTTGCCATTCTTGCTCACATCAATGCCAGAGATGACCCACGCTAAGGAGACCTTTTACTCCTTGCTACAGCAAACCCTTGGTTTTGCAAGTTGCAAGCTTTCAGTTGCCATTGAACGTCGGCAGTTGGAGCCTGGCTGTCAAATCCTCCCCAGAGGTAAAGTTCAGACTGGACTCGCTGGTCTCCTTGGGAGAGGACCAGCCCTCTGGTTCCTTTGCCATGAATGAAGTTGCAGTAGCTGTGTTGTGGTAGAGCATTAGAGACTGAAAGGTAGCTGAGCAAATCCAAGGCTGGCTGCCTCTCCATCACCATCTTTCCAGTGTTCAGGCCTGGGAATGCCCAACAGTCTGATCTTTGTATGGAGGCCTGCACTTCTGAGATACTTCTCTCAGCCTGAGAAGTGAGAAATAAAAGCATTACACTTCTTAAATAGATGAAGGTTTTACCATAAAGTTTGGTCAGCTCCTGAGTAGGGTTGATAATGGACAGGTTATTGCAGATACCGTTGATCTTGCATTTACGTAACTAACTGCTGCCAGGAAGCCATGGCTTGTAAACTAAAAATAGGTCTGTCATCTGTATAGTCTGATATGTAAAACAAACAAGTACCCCTGAAGTACCCCCAAAAAGTGTCAGTAAAAAGGGAGATCTGGCACAAGTTCACAGCTGGAGTCACTTTCCGGAGAGCCTTTCATCGCTTTCCTTTTGTTCTTTCGTGTGATCTCTTCCATACAGTTGGTTTAAAGCAAGTGCCTGCTCAAGCAGTGGCCAGCAGAGGAAATGTCCTCAAGAGAAGATGCAAGAGATCTACTCATTATCAGAACCGAGTAAAAACTGCTCTAAGCTAATCTGCCTGCCTAAAAATAGAAGTAGTAGTAGGGGGAGGGAGTGTCTTCTGCTATGCATTTGCCCTTGGTTTGCATGACATTTTGCTGCTCTATATTATGTGTTTTGTARGTGAGACTGTATGTCCTGGTCACACGGGAGCAATTCATGGGAGCAAGCGCTCCTGTCAAAAACCATGGGGAGGAAGGCCTGGTGAAGGGTTTAGTAGTTTACTCTCAAAGTACAGTTATGCAGATTTATTATCTATATTTATATCTATCTATATATATTATCTATATTTATTATCCTTATTTTCCTGCTACTCTCAATTTCGCAGCATCTGTCTTGAGTATTGAGATGTGAACTTGAAGCCTCCTCAGGGGCAGGTCTGAAGAAATGGCCCGAAGGGAAGCAGGCTGCAGAGTAGGATCCCTGGTGCTGTGGGGTGGTTGGTAACAGGGCAGTTCCTTGTCTGTGCACCATACCAGGGAGAGATCATTCCTCAGCTGAAGCAGTGTATACTTTGAAGCTATATATATATATAAAAAAAAATTGCTCATGAGACTTAATTATTGTGTTATTGTTACTGAGCATTAAACTCCAAGTTTTACAACTGCCTTGTGGTATTGGCATTTATATTCTTTTTTTCCAGTATTATGCAAGCAGCTCACCTTGTGATCATGAAACACGGAACTGTGCTTTCTAGCACTCACCCTCTGTTTCTCAACGACTCCATAAACCTCTTCTGCTTTCCATTAATTATCGAACAATAGGACATTTTTCTTTTCTCTTTTAAAAAAGAGCTGAGCGCTTTATTTATTTCTTTGTTTTTGCGAGTTGTTGGTCCAGATGTTCCTCTGAGACCTTGCTGTTTTGTACTGCCTAGCTCAATATGGACATTCCTCCTGTCCTTCACTGCACTGCCTTTGCCACTCAGGGGGTGGAGGGAAGCAGGAGGGTTGTGGATCCACTTAGAAGCAAAGGCATTACTGTACTGGAACTGGATACTGTCTCAGCTATCACAGCGGCTGTTGCTGCCACTAGTGCAGTTGAAGTTATCTCCTTACAAGGTTAGCTGAGGCGATTGGGAAAGATGGGAGCAGGTCAGGATGGGGTAACTGACTCACTGGCCAATGCTACTTCTCCACCTTCTTTTATACTTCAGTTTACATGCACATATTGGGAGATGCGTAACTCTGTGCAGATAATAATGAGCTGTAAATAAGATCCCCTCTGAGGAAAGGAATGTTAGGGTAGTCTTACAGCAGGGGAAAATCAAGGTGAGGAGGGGTCAAGCATCTTGTTTAGACTCACTTAAGATGATGCAGCCTTAGCAGARTTGTTAGCAGAAGTTGTAGCCTCTGACCTCTCATCCTGTGTTGTAGTCATTAAACTATACTCTCGTAAGATTAGATACGGTGCGCTTTTGGTGTCTGCATGATTTGGTGAAAAAATTCCTTTGAATGAGTGCTTTTCTTGTATACTCCCTAATTCAAAGAACAAGATTTTGGGCATTTGAGAGGGGAAATAACTTGCAGGTGTGAATTGCAAGGAGGTCTGATGGTGAAATAATAACCAGTGGGAAAGAGTTCGTGGAAGGACCAGCAGGCATGAATTTATGACATAAACCAGTGCACAAAAGCAGGTAACCACCGATGATGCAAAGAAACACATTGAGATGTAGATCCAGGCTTACTTTTAGAGCATTTACAGCCAATCAGATTGTACAATTTTTGCAGCTTGCTTCTCCAGCTTAGTAAAATCCTGTGGCAGATGAAGCCTCTTCCAAGCTGGAGCTCTGGCTTAGTTGACCTTGTTTCTGGAAGTGTATGCTATTTRTCTAACCGACAGCTCTTCTACCAGGTGTTGAGGTTCAGCATACTATTTAGGGGGTTTCCTGCAGAACAGGTCAGGCCTTTTTGACAAATTGCTTGTTTGTCTTCTCCCATGTGGTTCCCAGACACAGGCTGTCTGGGTACAGCGTGCTGGTGGGGTTTCCCATCTGCAATGGAGAGGACACCCTGGGCTCACTGTGTCCGAAGCTTGCGTTACTACMACCACCTATGAGTCATGAGCTGTGCTCTCGGCTGTGTAGATTAGTGCAACTTCCCAGTTATTGGTAGCAGAGATGCCCCTCCTTTCAGAAAGAGCCAATTTGAAATCATGCCTCCTTTCAAACTTTGTTCTGTTAATGGGAAAATATAGTCTCTGAAAATTTTGGTCCTTCTGTAAAGAAATCCCATGGTGAGATTGTCAGCTGCAGTCATCTGAAGCCAGATTTTCATCTTAATGGTTTTTAATCCCAGAGCACCCATCCCGAGGGGTCAACATATGGCCTGGTTACTCACAGCGAATGCTGTGGACTAGAGATCAGAGTCATATTCTGTATCTCTTCCTGTTTTAGAGTAAGTGATACAAAAACCCCAATGTGATGATTTCTGCAGGCAACTTGCCATGAGTTTTAGTATTATTTAACAGTTTGGAACTTTGACAATAGCAAGGTGCAGTGTTGGAGTTTGTTGGGTCCTGGCATATACGCTAGAGGAAATAGGGTTCTGCTTGAATAGTGGGGTCCTTGGGGGTCCAGGCACAGAACAACAACCTAATCTTCTTATGTATTAAAAGAGCTCGGTGTTTTGCAGACCCAGAATGAAAAGTCAGTCCTAACTTTGAAGTACTTGCAAACTGAGGAAACACTGAAAGCTAAAACGATTTCCCGGCATAGTGAAATATTCTTTCCCAATACATCAGGTCTTTAGAGGAGAAAAGGATTACAAGTGAGTCTTGATTTCATAATTTGTGTTCCTACTTCTAGCCTAAGGCTGCAAGGTGGCCTGGTGTTCAGCTGAACATGCTCTGGGATTGGCTGCCCATGAAAACCGTTGCAGCTGCAGCCACCCCTGACACGAAGGGAGAGCCCRGAGAGACACTAGTGGAGCCAGTCAGGTTCATTGTGTCGGATGAAATGACACCAGTGAAATGACAGTAGGTGCTGAAGATAGCTCTGCGAGGATGGAGGGTGGCCTGGCATAGTGGTCTTGCAGAACACTGGGGCACGACTGTGTTGAATACCTCCTCCAGCAGTCCTCCTCTGCCTGGTCTCCTYGGGACTTTRCACAGAGAGTAAATAATCTCAAACYTGGGGAGGTGGACACGGATGGATTGACTTGCTGAGGATAAAACATGAAGAAAGAAGCTGCCTGCAAGTGACAGAAGCTGTGTCTTTGGCACTAATGTACAGAAAATTTGTTGTGCTATTTATTTTACTTTCCAAGATAGTATGTAGCTTCGGAAACTCTTAGATGGATTTGATTTCTGGTTATGAGCACTCTTATCTGGTTCTGTAACCATTAGTTCTTTGTCTCACCCATGTGGAAAGCTGTAAGTTACTTCATCTGATAAGACTTTTCTTATCACCTCTGACATTTACTGTGTATAATTCAAATTGTTCTAGAACTATAAAAGAAAGAATGGAGCCTGGGAATTACAATCGAGAAGCTGTTCATTCTGTGTCTTTGGTCTATACAGACTAGCTAGTTTTAAGTGGAGAGTATGAATCTTCATCATCAAGCAAGGGCTGAATCCTTATTTTTCTGGGGCTGGGAGGGGTATGATCCTATAGCATGTGTTGAAAGAAGGATGGTTTTTGAGATTTCTTTCCCTTTCCTTCCTTCCTCCCTTGCTTTGTGCAACATCATCAAAATGCTCCTTTTGGCCTTTTAAACTCATCAACTCACTTGTGAAATATTCAGAAATGCTGTGGCTGAGTTTGCATCACTGTCAGCAGGTTGCATCTTTTTAGAGCAACTTTGATCTTGCTTACTCTGGTGCTCAGTAATTTACACTCCTCTCACAYGAGCCTAAGCTTCAGCGGATGTGTTGCCCTCAGTCTGGCCCTTATGAACGCTCTCTGTTTCCTAATAGTAAGTACTTTAACAACGTTAAGGCTGCTTGTCTGAGTCTTGTGCTTTTGAATCGTTAACACCTCTGCAAAGAAAGTGTAAAACCCTAGCAAATCAGATGGAGGCACCTTGCAATGATTTGAATGRTTACCCAAAGTGCTCGAAGGGAGGACTTGGCCTCCTGGTGGGGTTGGTGATTTTTGGCAAAGGCATTTGTGGTGGCYGAAATGTCCGGAGGGCTGGGAGCAGGCATTGCCGTGTGGCGTCTGTGCAGCCCACTCAAGGCTATGTGCTGCTCGGGCTGGGAACACGTTCACCTCCGTGGTGCAGCAGTGGCCAGGGCTCTCGAGCGACTTGGAGAAAGCATAAGGTTCACTAGACACAAGCTGGTCAGAATCGTGCTCCCCATGCCAAAACATATCTTGGTTTGTCTGCTTGCAGCCTGCTGTTTCCCTTGCTCTGACCCTCTTGTCAGAGGATGCTGGGGCAGGAGCAGCCCCGGAGCACAGGATGGTCCTTCCCTGAGCTGGAGGGAGAGCTCTGTGGCTGCTGTAAATCCCTGTGCTGATAAGATCTTGCTTTCAGCATTAGCTTTTAAATTTGTTTCTGCATATTGAGGTCAGGCACCTTGTGGTGTTTTTTTTTTGTTTGTTTTGTTGTTGTTTTTCCCCCTCCTTGTGATTCCACAGGGATCAAAAATCTRCATCTTGCCATGTTTGTTAAATCTAGACCGGCAGTTTAATAGGATAGTTCAACTAACATTAGCAGATGTGGGTGTGTGTGTATATATATATATATATATTTAAAGAATCTGTACAATTTTRTTACCCTCACACAGGGACGTTGATGTTCAAGGGTGATCCTGCCATAAAGCAGTCCAAAAAAGAATGAAGTTGGCTTTGACTCTCCATCTTGCATAATGTCTTGTGCAGCAGTAGTGCTCCAGTGGTTTTAATCTTCAGGCTTTCTTCTAAGCCGTTGCTGGGTCCCAGTCTCCCTCTTGTCTCTTGGTTTGTTGAGCCATTTGAGCCCTGGACTGAATAATAGCAATTCATTGTRACTAAAATTTTGCTGGTATAAAAAGTAAGAGGTGAATAATAGAACAAGATACATAGAAATCAACATTTTTCTCCTTGGAGGCTGTAAATGTAATCCACTTAATATTCTGTGGAACACAAGATTAATTTTCTCTGGAATAATGTATGTGAAGCCTTTTCTTTTTAGCTCATTGGGAGAGGTATTTGGTTGGTTGCTAAAGCTGAGGGCAGGGAATTAGGAGCGGGGAAGGATGCTGACCCAACTTTCAGAGGATTCAGAAACAGCTAARTCTGGCTGAAGGAGATTAAACTTCTCTGTCTCTGGCAATGCCTTCACTGCAAAAATGTGAGTTTTTTTGTGTGAGGATGGCTCTTGTGAGGTGCACTTGAAGAGGACAGTGTGCCCTCCGCTTGTGCTTCCCGCGATGGGTTTGCCTCCGCAGACCCGCAGGTCATACAGCAATAGCTGCTGGGCGCTTGGCGTCCCACGGCAAGGCACCGCTTGGGGAGCGAGGCAGCGCCTTGCTGAGGTCTTGCACCTTAAATTTGCATCGTTCGTCCTGCTTCACCTTGTCGTGCTTTGGTGCTCGCCGTTCTCTGAGCGCAGAGCTGGTGTCTGCGGCGCTCGGAAACTGGCTCCAGCCCTGCTCCTGATGCTTGTCCTCCTTTACAGTGTACTTTTGCCATGATTTAAATTCACAGAACTGTTAGGCTTTGTAAAGGTTTCTTTAAAATAATAATAATAATAAAAAAAGCCCCTTTTCTCTTTCTTTCACAGGACGGAAAGAATGCAGTGACTTGCCAAGCCTAAAGAGGAATAGATACTGCAGAAATAAATAAATCAAGCCCATTTATTTTAAGTTGATTAATCTGATACGTTCATAGTTTTCTAAAATAAAATCTAGCCCTGGAGGGTTTAGCAAATCAAATAACAATAACTGCAATTAATTTAGAAGCAGTTACAAATGTTTCCCATTCCCTTTTCACCTCCCTACACCCACATGATTAATCTCACTGCTTACGTCTGTGGGCCAAATCCTTCTCAGGGACACRCAGATGCCTTTTTGGGTTGGAGAAGGCGGACCTGCAGAGCTGGTGGGGCGCCACGCAGCCGGGACGGGCTGCTGGCGGGGCTCTGCTGGTAAAACCCGAGCTCTAGCACCGCGGGTTTTGCTAACAGAGGCCAGCTAATGTCCTGGCTCGCTCTGGGCAGTGCCGCGAGCAGAGCGCTCCGAGGGCAGAGGAAGCGTCGTGGTGCCGTCSTTTGACAGGACGCCAAACTGATCCCGTGTTGCAAAAGGTGGCGGCTGGATTTAYGGGTTGTCACTTGCAAAGACAAACCAGTGCATCTTCCTGTAATGCATCGGTGAGAACGGTCCCTTGATTTTGGCTTGGACGGTTGCTGTCGTAGCACAGCAACAAACTCAAATGAGCTAAACTAAATGACTGCCTCCTCCCAAAGTTCGCTAGTTTGGAGTATTGGGTTTTGAAATAAAACACAGCTCCCTRAATTTGCAAGAGTGTTTCACGACATTAGCTCCCAAGAAATACGGAAGCTTTGCTGTGGGAAATGCCTTACGACCTGGCAGAAAAATTATTGCAGATTGTTTCAGCAAGTGTGGATTGTCTCAGACTTCAGTCAGTTTTTTCAGTGTGCATCAGGCAGGATCTTGCTTTTCACTGTAGGGACTGTGTTTTCCTCCCAGTTTAAGTGAAGCACTGTCAAGATTGAACCTTCAGGCTCCTTTGTGAGTCTGGCATAATTCAAGGCAGCTTGTGAAATGCAGGGAAAAAGGTGAAAAAGCCTTCCCTCCCCCTTCCCTGCACCTTGTAACTCTGGAGGAAGATGCACAAAGTAACACATAATATATTAAACTGCTCTTTAGTCAGGACACTTGTATGAAAAGAAAGTTTGTAATATATATTTTTTCAGAGCTGCTTATAGTTGTGGTTTTTACAGTTTATTGGCTGCATCTTACAGAGGACTGCAACTAGTGGCATGCTGAGTAGTTCAATGTGATTTGCTCTTCGTGTTGTCCTTTTTTGGAGCTATTGCTACTGAAAAGTTATCTGATCTTCTCCTAGTAAGCAGCCGTTACAGAGCCAAGTGTGAGGAACTGATGAAAAGTGACAGGCAGGCTGCAGTAAGCTCTTTGAAAGGCACTAAGAGCAAGACATCAGATAACTCTGCCTCTAGACGGTCTGTGAAAATTGGCCTAGTGTGACAAACTCATCTGAATCCAGTAGCAGCGTGATGTTTATTCAGACGTGTATATAGGAATACTGCCTTGTTTTCAGAAAATATTTAAAAAATAGTGGCAAACATTTTAAACTGTGATATAATGATTTCTGATGGGAAAGACTTTATTTTCTTTTTAGAAGGCAGCTCAGAAGATGCTTTCTGTATCATTTATTAGCAAACAAAAGAAGGGGGGGTCTAGGAAGACAACATAGGTCAGATTTAGAAAACTTTTGAAGTTTAAAAAGGGAAAGATCCTTATGTCTTCGACTAATAATTGTTAAGGGCTCTTTTTTTTTTTGCCTTTTTATTGCGTACTGTTGGGGAATCTGATTTATAATTAGATTTGTGCTTRCAGCTTGCCCAGAGGGGCTGGAAGTGTAACAGAGGATTTTGGTGGTTTTTTGTTTGTTGCCCGAGGAACAAGCTGTAGTTGGAACTGAGACTGTTGCCCCTCTGTCCGAGGCTTTGGTGTTCAGCACCGTGTACCAGCATGACACTGGGCTGTGAAGTGCTGCCTGTGCTCCTCCTGGCTGCTGCCCCTTTCGCGGGACTGCAGGCAGGCACCACGGCCTCTGTGGGGCCTTGCAGGAAGAAGAGCTCTCCAGCCACGGTGTCTTTCTGAAGACCGATGCATAACTTGAAGCGCCTGAGTCCACATGAGGACTCCAAAGTTATCAGCTCTGCTTACTGCTCCCATTACATTCAAAAGGCATTAAGGATACTCAGCAGCTCTGTAAGACTGAGCACTTCCAAATAKGATATCTTTGTCCATATATCATCTGTGTCTTTGTTCTCAAATGGGTCAACAGCTGATGGTTGCAGCGGTGGCCCAGCCATCTGCTCAGATATCCCTTGATTTTGAAGCTCTCTGAGGCTCCTTGGTGCACATGCCTACACGTGCAGAGTGTATGTCAGTTATTGCATGGATGCCTGCTAGTCCACCCTGTATTCTGTAGGTTGTTTGTGGCACAACGGCACAACCACTTCATCCCTGTCAGCTTATCCCTCATCTCCTCAGCCTACATCTAGTCCAGGAGGTTCTTCCACAAAGGGGTGCCCGTTGTAAGGCATTCCTCCAGCCAGAGCTCACATTATGGGCAAGGAGCAAGGAAAGTGCTTGGTAAGGTAAAATCCCAGATGATAAACCTCTGCACTCTTCTGTGAAGAGCTGCAGAGGCTGAGATGTCTGGTCAGCACTGAATTGGGAAGGTGCAAATTTGCTTCTGAGCTTTCACTCCTACAGACATCCACAGACAAAGCTACAAACGTGACCTGGTGTTTGAGGCTTCGGGAGTTTTTGCTTGCACGTGAGTGAGGGCTCTCTGCTCTCGGTGTTGAGCTTGGCAGCAGCTTTCCTTTTCAAGTGTACCTCCAGGAGTGGTATGTTAAGAGGCTGTAGTTCCTGAAACAGATGTTCTGGTGCGTAATTAATCCAGCTCCTCTGAGAAACCGTAAACCTTTGACAGCATTTACCAGTAAATAGCAGTTTCAGCTTGATGCAAACATTTGCTGGCTGAGGTGAAACTCTTTATTTCCCAGMGGGATGAGATCTAAACATTTAGGAATAATATCTTACTGGTCTGAAACTGCAGATAAGTGACTTTTGGTGGGGAAAGTGTCCAGCTGCTCCACTCTGAGGCCTGCATCCTAAGAAGTGTGGTACAATACTAGTAGTGACTTTAGATCTTCTGGGACCTATAGATATGATTCATAATTGACTCTGTAGCGTTTTAGACACATTGAGCTTATCCAAGGCTTTTATATATTGTCGTGTTGAAGTTGTATGTTTAAATTAGGCGTACACACCATGGTTAACTGTACAGGGGCTGCATTCATTTAATGCTGTATTGAGAACCTCAGGGTTCACTTAGCTCTGCTTCTTTTGCTGGTGCTTCTGCACTGATTGACTTCTAACTCTTCTGGATGAAGAGTCTTCTGTGAACTGGAAGAGGGACTTGTCGTGTGACTGCAGACAATTCATGGAAATCTTCCTGGGCATGTGAGGGATGTGCTGGGAGCTAATAAAATCAGAACTGTCTGAGTCAAACTTCAAATGAAGAATACGCAGAAGCATATTGTTTCAAGGAGTGTTGAATTTCAGCACTGTGTTACCATGGTAAGATGCATGTAGGCCATCTTGATCTTTAGTAGTCTCAAGTCAAAACCCRTTGTCTCTGTAGGTCAAGCTCCAGTTACGCTTGCCTAAATGTGAGATCATGATTGGATGGAGTCATCTTATTGCTAGTGATATTTGGGTTAGACTTTGAAGGAATGAAGAGGAGGCTTGGGCCTTTCTTGTGGTAGTGTAAGTGTGTGTATCTTGTGGATTTTTTTTTTTCTTAGAGTAGCCTCCCTTCTGGGGGAGGTTAGCTTTATACATGTCAATGTAGTAGTTGTTATCCCTTACTGGTATCATTTGTCCATCTTGGGCTGGGTGATGCATTATCTCCAGTGGTACAAATACACCATCTGTGTTTGGTAACRCTTTCTTTCCAGGTCTATACATTTTGCTGTATTGTTTTAGAGCTCCCACATCTTTCATTTATGGAGCATGTGTAGAGTGGCATCTTTTATTTACATAGTAGGAAGCAGAAACTGGTTTAGAAAGTTCTAATTTTATGTATGCAAGTGCTWTCCTACAAGCAGGAATTCTGGGATAGGTCTATATGTTGTAGCAAGCTAAAACCTGTCTTCAGTAGGACCAAGTGGGACTGGACAGAGGGGTATGGGGGTGTGCGGGGGTGTTGGAATTTTTTCTCTTCTTCCTTCCCCCTTCAATACAGTTGTTGGTTATGTAGCTACAAAACCACAAGACTTGTCTTAAATTAAACAGGTAATAGTTGAAGGAATAATGCAGCTTTACCCACTGAAAAATGCAATATGTGAATTAATTCTTATTTAATTCTACTGTTGTCAATTGTTGGCAGTTCTTAACATTTTGGAAAGGGAAGAGATGCACATGCAGTGGCCAGAACTTATCTCCATCAAGAAGCTAGAGAGAACTATCAAAGAGGCATGGTAGAGCCTGTTGTGTGATTTAGGAATAGGACATGGGCAAAGCACAAGACTAATAGTAAGGGTGGAGGAATGGTGCTGAAGAGGAATGGTTGAAATAGATTTGTAAACAGCTTTCTCTTAGCTGTCAAGTGGAGAAATTTTTCTGCTCTTAACTTAGCCTTGACAACAATTTTCTTATGCAGAAAGTGTAGAAGTGTTGTTTCTTCACAAACATCTTTGAGATYTGGAGCTGAGTGTTGGGGGGTAAGGGAGGATAAGCTAATTCTTCAAAATGAAAATAAACCCCTCAGTGAGTTCCTTATTACTCTTCCAGTAGAGCAGCTTGTATTGCTTGAGCAGGCAGGAGGTGCAGTGGTAGATGGCATTGATGATAACTCGTCTTGTGAGTCTCTAGTTRGGTGGGTGAAGGAGGGCAAAAGTACTGAAGCTAGGAGAAGAAAACATGAGATAAAGTAATCCCTGTGAAGGCTGCATAGCACCCAGTAGTTCAGTGTGGTTCTGCTTCATTATTTAGTTCATAAGCAAAACAAAATACCTAAAAACACCTGTATGGCCTCGTGAGGTTTTTTGCATTGCTTGTTGAGGTTTTTTGCATTGCTTGTATTAATAAGCAGAGCTAGGAGTCTGCTAGCTGGGCGGTGGGAAAGCTGTTTGATGCTTGAAATCGTAACATCCACAACCTCTTTTTTGGTCATTCTCAGTAACTCAGTATTTTGTTTCCTTGTCCCCTTCCTGCTTTGCTTGCTGTTGTCTGCAGCTGTATTAGTGAACCTCTCGGGGCTTGTGCAGTCCATCTTYGTATTACTCACAGGTTCATTAACCAAAACTGTCTTGGAGTGAGGCAACTAGTTTATTACTAAAAAGTGACTGTCTGCTCTTTGAAATTGTCCATTTTTTGCCCTCAACTACATGCCATTTTGGGCAGCCTCCCCAAGATCTTCTGGACCTTGTTCTGTCAAAACCATAGCAAGTGCCTCAATCCTCCTGTATAAGTCAGTGTAAAAGTAAGGCAAAATGAGTGGATTAATGAGTTTGAGTGGATTAATGAGGGAACAGCAGTTGACTTGCTAGAGTTTGAGATTAGCTGGGCCCTGATCCTTGGAAGATGTGAGTGGCTGCACACAGAGCTTTAGATTTTGCTAAAATGAAGTACACCTTCAGAGAACATGGCTCAGTTCAGACATTTGGCTTTGGGAAGCAAAGTCTGGGGAAGTGTTTAATATGTGAATTGAAGCCTGGTTCCCTTTTTCCTTATACTCATTCCTCATGGTGATATTTTGCATAATAAAAAATACATTAACAATTTTATGTATTGAACTGTACTGCTAAAGGGTGCTTCTGTCTCATGCATTCTTAGTAAAGTCCTTTCTCACACTCTAAAGTAAAGGCTGCTTCTGGTTAGAGTTTAATGGGGTAAGAAGATTTGACTTTCTTCAGGCCGTTGTGTACATCTACTACATCTTAACAAAACCTCTTGTGTTGAAAGTGCTGTTAGCTGTAGTCATGCCAAGCTCTAACACGTAGTGGAGATTATGGCTCTCCTGCGCACACAGCTGTCTGCACACTGTGACATTGCCATTAATTTACAAGAGCCAACTGCTCGGCCAGAATAACCCTTTGGTGCTTCCCAGGGCCGAAATCGCTCCTCATGACTCCAGGGGCTTGTCTGAGCAGAGCCACCTGCTCCTAGGTAGAGCTTACTGGATCTCGTATTGAGGTTTGTAAATCTGCCCTGGTTCTTGAAACTGCCTGATGAGTTCAATGAGATCTCCTATTGAGGCTGTTTTATTATGGAATTGTAAGGCTCATAAAAGAGGCTCATAAAATCATGGTGTTTGGAAATGTTATTTTCACGGACTTTATTTTTGGTGGAAGTTTAAAAAAATTATCTTAGTGCCATGCAGTTACTTCAGCCAACTAGTGCAGAGGGATGCTAGGCTGTTGCTGACCTGTAACTATGTGCTTACTTCACAGTTACGCAGTGCATTACTGTAGGGTTATAACCTTAGCTTAATAACTGCTTATCTCTGTGATTTTGGGGRCTTGGAGTTTTTATTAGCGGCTCAGAATTGGGGGAATAAGCACGCAAGGATTATAGAAAGTCTGATCTCCCATTCCTATGCAGTAGGGTTGCTATTGGTGTGTGCCTCAGTTTCCCCCAAACCATCTCTCCATCATCTCGTTATATGACCCTTTCTGTTAAATGCCTTTTGTGTGAACTGGAAGGGAGAAAAGTTAGGCTTTTTCAAGGAACACAAGCAAGTGGGTGTACATTATATAAATGCTGTTGTCCTTCCRCTCAAGTGTGTGGACATCTGCCTGGGAAATTATAAGAGTAGCTTAGTAATCTGTTAACCTAGTAGTCAATCTTAGCCAGCGCTGGTAAACCCCTGCAGCTTTCAGCCCATAGCTGGTTTAGCCCAAGGTACACTCCTTGCTTTATAAACAGCCTCCTCAAGCTAAGTGTTGGTTCTTTTGTGCCTTGAATGTGTTGAAATATTGCGGTGTAGGCACAGACGTCTTTCTGCTTTCATTCTGCTCGGGTCTGTTATACAGCACGGAGCCATTTTAACTAGGAAAGCATTCCTGCTGTGAGCCCAACTGCTGCTTGCTTCATACCGATAAGTCCTTGAAAAAGGATGTGTGTTTTGTTGCTGAAGTTTGGATACATTCTGCTTTATCATCTGTATACAGAAGTCCCTTTTCTGATAATACAGCAGTTTTAAATACGCTGTTTATCTAAATGCAGTGGACTCTTTCCCATAGTATTGGTGGAAAAAATGCTCTTGCCTTGCTTTGCATCTCAAACTGTTTTTAGCCACTGACACTTCACTACCACTGATCTTAGTGGGAGCTGGATCAGGAGCGTAAGAATTTACAGTTAGGTGAACTGCAGTCTGTCCTGGCTGCAATTGCAGAAACAGGGTTAGGTCCTGATGTGGGCGAGCTTGGGTGTCAGGGCAGGGAGAGCACAGCTTGGAGGACCACCGGGGCTGCTCAGCTTCTGCCATGGATGCCACTATATGAAATATTTCCTTTCACATGAGCAACTGAAAGATTTTCTTGTTGGATTTCTTTCATTGCTTTATGAAGAGCCTGTGGCCCAAGTTTGTGCTTGCCTCTTCTGGCACGAATCCAGAGTAACTCATCCCCTTCAATGAGGCCTTGTATGTGGTGGTGTGCGAGTGGTCATGCTGAAGCCAATGGCATCCTCATATGGAGAAAGCTGCTCCTGTAGCCCTGTGCAGCTGGGCTCTTATGTGACTTGGGGTCATTCTTCTGCTAAGACCTACACCAGTGTCAGAAAGCTTGCTTGTTTTAAAATAAAAATAAACTTCTCCCCCCCTCACCTCCCCCCACCCTGCAGCAGGGAGGATAGGGAAGACAAAGAACAGCGTGAGAACCCTCGACATGTGCAAACTGAAACAGCTGGTAGTGACCAGCCTGTGCCCCACAGCTCTGCCAGGCGCGGGGACAAGGCTGTGACTTCAGTTGTGCTGCTGGCCCCCCCCTCCAGAGCACTTCGGTGTATCAGGAAAGCATCAGGAGCTGCCCGGTGGGTGCTGCCGTGGCCCGTGCAAACGGAGCCGGAGGTTTGAGAAGGGGCCAGGGAGYAGCGGCTTGAGCATGGTCCTGCTCTGAGCTCCCCCAGCCGCTGTAAAGTGTGACCCACCAGTGAGGTGCTGGAGTACCTTCTGGGTAAATTCCCACCTCTTCAGTCCCAAAGCTTTGGAAGCTTTAGAAATACTCTCAGAGCAGAGAGGATGCTGCAGCGGAGCAGTGCTGGGGGTTTAAAATGTGCTGCAGACGGGAACCCCGGTCCTGGAGCCGTGGGAGTGCACGTGGGCTTGCAGCAATGCCACCCAGATCCTCTCGGCAGTGGCCCATGGGGTGACCTTGCCGGGCAGTCTTGCCTCTGCATTTCCGTCTGTCTTGTCCTTTGTCTGTTCAGACGGTCGAGGTCTTTGGGAGGGGAGAAASGAAGGTACTGTCTCTTACTATATGTTTGTACAATGGCTCTCAGTGGAGCCCTGGTGGTACTAYAATAATACAAATCATTTTCTGTGTGAAGCTGATGTAGAGCTGAAAATTATTTTGTCTTAAAAATGCTCATTCTTCTCTCTGATTTAAGAAGTCCCCTGTTTTCCCTAAGCTAACGAGACAAATTGCTCCCCCCCCCCTTTTTTTGTGGGCTTGTTAGTTAGTTCTGGTATTTTCATTTTTTTAAAAAAAAGTCATCTTTGTGAAGACGATCTGGAGTGAGTGTAAACAGGAGCTCGCAGTAATAGGGGAGTTGCAGCCTGGATAACAGCATTTCCTGGTAGCTGGCACGGCGGCGGGGTGGAACGAAGGAGCAGTCGCRTGGATTTGGGGCTTCTGTGCTGCTGATCGTGCAGCTTTGGCCCTGCCGCTGCAGGCCTGAAGCTCTGTTGGCAGAGACAAGCACAGGGGAAAGGGTATTAGCAAGAGATGGGCAAATGCACGCGTGCAAGCAGTTGTCTGTAATGARCTTGGAGGCACCCCCAGCCCAGAGTAACAAAGCCGGCCGTTGTGAGCAGCGGAGCGCGAGTGCCCGTATCTGCAGCGCAGGCTATATTTGGTCTGAGATTACTCCCTGCTTGGCCTGGATTGGTCTCCATGCAGGGCTCTGCTTTGTGAATTTCTTTTTCCTGGCTCACATAAAAGCCCCCATTCAAAATGCCTCCTTGTTTTCATTCCTTCACATCACTTCCAGGGGACCCAAGCTGCTGTTGTCATTCTCCACTACATCCCTGAAGCATCTTTACCCCGTCAGCTGAGGCTTTGCAGGGGGCAACGTGCAGGGTGGCTCTGGGAGAGGAGGGCAGCTGGGTCCCCCTAGTACCAGTCACAGCCCCATATGCCTTTAACATGCAAAAGCTCATCTCCACGTGCGAGCCAATTTAGGGAGTCTGGTGGAAAGAAGTATTCCCTTCCCCTTTCCCCAATCTTCTATATATTTTCTTGAATTCTGTTAATAAAATGCTACTCTTGTGGAGAAATTGTAGCTGTTTTCTTTCAACAAGGACCCCGGAAAAGCTTTGTTGCCATGCCCACCTGCTGCATGGGGAGAAAAGCAAGGCCGAGGAGGAGTGCAGCATTGCTCAGAAAAGAGATTCGTCCTTTTTTTACCTCTGGTGCCTATGAATAACTGGCATTCCAGTCATGTTGCTATGGTTGTACTGAAATCGTAACAGTTTGTGCCAGCAGTCAAGGCAGAAATGTCACTCAGCGAATCGTTGCAAGCTGCCTGGTTACCTTGACAATGCTGCTGGAAAAGTGCAGTGAAGAACCGGAAAGGGGGGAAACATAGCAAAGAAATTGTTTAGCAGATCAGGGCTGAAGTGGGAGCTGTGGGTGTGGATGGCAAGAGCTGTGCAGAGGTGGGCCTGGAGCTGAGGTTTGGGCTTCCTCCACCCCATGTGGCAGCAGGTCTCATGGCCACCAGCCATCTYGAAGGAGCGTGTTGGGCTCCCTGAAGCTGGATTGTTTTGAGGGCATTTACGTTAACCTCAGTCATAAGGTATGAAACAAAGTAAGATGGACTTATATGGAACTCTGATGGAGTTGCACCATGTTGGAACATCTGGGCATGTTAGGTGAATGAAATGTGACCTGAGGAAGGTGAGAGGGGGTATTCTTTGGTTTGAGAAATCATGGGAAGACATTTGAAAATACATTACTAAGAGCATCTGGCCATTTCCGATTAAAAGGAAAAAAAAAGATTTGCTTTCTTGGATGTGTTTCTCCAAACCTTGTGATCATCTGCCCTAGGCACAGTGTTCATCTCCCTTAATCTCCTAGTGAATATTCAAAAATAGATATACTCGTGGCACTTGAAAAGCCTCTTCCAGAGTTGTTTCAGCACTGAGGAGAATAACCCTTCAGGAAAAAAAAAACAAAACAAAACAAAAAAAAACAAAAAAACACTAACAAAATAAACAGCAGCTGCCATCATGTTCTTTTTTTTTCTTTCCCTCTTTCTCCCCCAGTTTGTAAAAACCTGGTGCACCACTGCTTCCCTTTCCCCTTCGTTTGAGGGAAGAGCTCAACTCTGAGTGGTGAACAGCAGCTTTGGACTGCTGCTGGGCCACTGTCAGTTTGTCTTTGACATCTTGCTTGTACCACAACATTGCCTGACTTCTGATTTAGTTTCTTCCTTTCTGCTCTGGGATGGATCTGCACACGCAGCTGTCAGCACCGGAGGTGTCACTCGCATTTGTGCAAGTCTGTTGATACAGTAAAGCCATGGGCTAGTCGCGCTTGGGCGGGATGCTGCGTGTTAGAAACCTGTTCTGCTGCTGTTGGTGCTCAAGTGTCTGGATTAAGGTTAGTTGGAGTATATTTACATCAGTGCAGATTTGCCTTTRATGGTCTACAAGTCTTCTTCCAACACCGTGCTTCCCTGCTGTTTGCTGCAGCTGGTGTCACTGGAGGTTAAATTAAGGTTCCCAGCCTTGGACCTCCTCGTTGTGCAGGGCAGTGGTGTGACTGGGGTATGTCTCYGTTGCCAGGAGCTCATGCCTTGCATACTGCCAATTGGGACAAGTGTGGGAAAGTCAGTGGTTCAGGAATGCCTCTCGCACTGGGAGTTTCCTGCAAATGGTATGTGCGAGCCCCTGGAATYTGAAGAATTCTGGCTTTGCTAATCAGGAATCTGCTTTTATGGCAAAGAAATGGGTGATGGCAGGTCATGGCACTCTAAATGTACTGGGAAGTCAAAGGGATTGCTCTAATGCTGAAGTGGAGGTAGGCTGAGAGATGAGGAGGCAAACTGGAATAGTGTGGCCAAGCCCCAGCAGCTGCGTGGTAGCACACAGTCTGGGCTGGGTAGAAGGATGGCTCAGTCCTGTCAGGCTTGGAGTAATTTACCTGTGGCATTATTAAACTTGTAGCTTTTCAGCTCACTTTTCAGCTGCTCTTAAAAACCCAGTGTTTGAATTTCAGACCTAAAGTTGTTTCAGGCTGATCCAGGTGTTGCGATGAATGAAACCTCTGTTTCCGTAGTCTGTCACAGTGGTGGATTTGCTCTCCCATCTCCCAAGGAGCGCTTTCGGTGGCTGATCTTTCTTTCCCTTTTGCAGACTGGTTAATCTACCTGTCTGTATTGTCGCAGACCTCGTGTGGCAGTCCTTTGCTCACTAGGACATCAAGTCGTTTGTCAGCTAAAGTGATTCAAAATCCGCCAGAGTCTGAGGGGTACGAAGGTTTCCAGGTGTAACCSCAGAGCCAGCCTCGTCCTGCCTCCTCTGCAAGCACAGAGCCCGTCACGCAGCGCCAGAACAAACGCGGAAGCAGGGCCCACCCTGGGCTTGCGAGACTCCTCGCAAAGGAGCCCTACCATATGGTCTCCTCTGTGTTTTCTCAGGCTCCTCTGCTCACTAGCATATGTGCATCACATCTCTTGCAAGTCCCACTCAAGCAGTGGCAGCCACCCACTTGTCTGAGGCTCGGTGGCCTTTGGTGACCCATCTATCCTGTGGAGCCAGGAGAGGAGCCAAACAGGGAGAGATGAGATGGTTGAGGACATGCTTGCCACCCCAGCGAGCGGGGGCCAYGGACCCCCTTGGTGCCGGCGGGTGGGCTGGTCGGCTGCCGGGGCAGTGCAGAACCCGCGGGCGCTGGGACGTGTCTGCGTTGGGCGCTCGTCGTGGCCCGATCCGGGGCAGCCCTGCGTTCACCGACTTGAGGGGGATTGCGCTAACAGAGATTGATGTGACGAGTGTGGGAAAAGGAGGAGGAGCGGGAAAGTAAAAATAAAGCTTTTGGAAGGGAAAAACCCAACAAGATGAGAAAATAGCAGCACGAGTTTATTCTTTCCCYAGCGTCCCTCATACCTCTTAGCTTATATCATCTTCTAACTACGCCAGTGAGTTCATTTCTGTTTGTGTGTATGTGCGCGCCTGTGTGTGGCTGCCAGTCTGTTATCCGTATACACTGTTCTTTCAACAGGGAAGCGCGGGAGAAGAGAAATGTGGGGCTGGGTTCCTCAGTTTGCTTTGATGTCAGCTTCCAGATAATTGTACTCTCRTGCAGCATTGCTCTAGGTCAGGTTATTTTAATGACAGACCAGAGTGTTGATGACCAAGACGCACCAAACCAAAAGCGACATTCAGGCCAAGTGTCTTAATGCTGCTGACCTTCAGAATAGAGGGAAGCTGGTTTTGGTCCAAAGTGACACCCTGCCAGATAGCCTGGGCTTAAACTTCCTTGTGAATCAACTTTGCACTAAGTTTTAATAGCATATATGTGCTATTTTATTTAAAACACACACTGAATATTCAAGTTTCAAGGCAGTTGACAGTAAAATGTATTGATGCTTAGTCCTGAATACCAGTTTGATATCTCAGAGGCCCAGATGTTACAGGTGCCTCATGCTGGGCAGGGTGCTGCTGTTGGGAGCCCTCCTGCTGCCCACTGACCATGCATCATGGTGCATAGGAGCTCTTCACAGGGCTGGCGATTCACAGGGCAGGCTGGACTAGCAGTTCTACTTAATGGTACTGTAATGCTACTAATCCCAGGGCTGCCTGGGAAGCTTTAAGATGTTCAAAACACGTCAGTAAAACATTGATCTCTCTTTGAAGAATGTTTAAATGTTGCTTATTAATTTTTTTCTTCTTTTTTCTCCTAGGATCCTGCAGGAATCTTTGAACTGGTGGAGCTTGTTGGCAATGGCACATATGGGCAGGTTTATAAGGTAAGGGCTCTGTGTGTGTCTGAAGAGATCCTAGTTTCTTAGGCCATGTGTTAAACATGGAGCATCCCAGCACATCAGCTAGGTTATGCTCAACTGGTTTCAGGCCTGAGAAGAAACCTTGCTGAACTTCTGCTTTTTGGTCTTCTCTTGAAGTACTGTGTAGCACATGGAGCTCTTACAAATAAGCAATTCATATCAGTTCTGAAACTGTCACTAAAAAATGAATCACCTTTTTTTTTCTTCCTTCAATTGCTTTTTATCGATTATGTGATGAGGAGGGAGTGAAGAGTCTGTGGTTTAATAGATGAATCTCGATCTTTTCTGAAGAGTGAGTTTACAGCTGCAATAGCCTACAAAATGAGTTTGTTACAGTCTAGTGCTCYGCTTTTACCATGAGGCTAGCATGCAGGCTGGGTGCCTCACATTCTACTCAGCAGAAACCYGCTGCAGGAGGAAAACACAGAACTCAATAGGTTTGCTTTTACACCTCTGTTAACATCTGGAAGCAACTTTGCAAGTGGGAATACTAAGGAGACTGGGGAGAATAGAATTTTAAATCCATAAACTTCTTCTCTGAAAATGTTTAAAATGCCAATACTGTGCTAAGTTCCACTGCCTGCCCAAAACACCTTAGTGTGAGACATGTCCAGAATTTGATTTGTTGGTGGTTTTTTGTGGATTTTGGGAGGAAGGAGGGTGTTGAGGAGGAACTGAATTATTTCAAAGCTTGGATTTATTTGCACTTGGTATATGATGCAAAGATGAGTTCAGAAAGTCACTGCAATATTTCTTGGCACAGATGCATGTAGAATTTGTCTACTGTTTTGGGTCTTCTGGGCAACAGTAGTTCCTCTGGGCCATGCTCTCCAAAAGCTTTTGTATGTGTGAACCCTAGTTCTGTATCTGTGCACCTGGATTCGTGTGTGCACACARGGCTCATATTTACCTGTTATGTGTCTATTCTCTTTTGACTATACAGAATGTATTCATGTGCTCGTCTTCCTTCTGAAGGCACCACTCTTGTCTGTCAGGCACTAAAAGATAGTAGGCTGCCCCTAATGAAGAGAAGAAGGGAAGTGTGCTTAAAAAGCTACCTGTCAGGAAGTATTTGTTCTGAATTCTGGTTTCCCCATCCTCCCACTGCTGTAGGCTAATCCCATCAATATGATAAGAATTTAAGTGAACCGAGGATGAACTGAAACTTCTGGAGTTTAAAATGTGTGAATTTTTGAACTGGAATAAGTTTTTATAAAAAACAGAAAAYTTTCTTGTCAAGGTTATTGTATTCTAGGGATCTTTTCCCTCTACTATTTGTTTTGAAGTCAGTTGTTTTCCTCTGAGAGGGTGATAAAACAATGGAAATAAAGGTGCTTTCTCARTCACTGCGGCCAGCCACATGAGCTTGCTTCTAACCTGTTTTTGTTCTCAGCTGCTAAAATAATGGTGGAGGGTGACCTAATTTTAACTTGTGCATATTTCTAACAATCAGTGGAAACTATGTGACTGTAATGTCCTTTTGAAAGCATAGTGTTGTGGTGGAAAGCAGAAAAGGGAAATAAACTGTCTATGTTTGTGCTGTTCTTTGCACAGCTCTACTAATTGTGTTTCCTGTTGCAGTATTTGATTTTTTCGGTGCATCTATATATTGCTTAAGGAGGGGTGAGGATGAAACATCCAGAAGCACTACAGTGTAGATTTTCCAGGAGGTAATATATTCTGAACACTTTGGTGTTCCCTTTTCTCATTCTGTACAAAAACAGTCGTCCTCTTAACAGTCTTTAACTTACTGGAGTAATCAGATTGTCCTCCAAATGATTCATATGATACCAGTGCCAGACAGGATGATGACTGGGAGGGGCAAAAAGCTGCTGTCCAAACCAAATTAGTAAGTGTTGAATTATGAATTCATGCTAAGACTGAATTCTGAATTCACTTACATTGAAGTCTTGGGGTGGAACAAGTGGGTATAAACTAAAGGTAACTTAAAGCATACTTAACTGTTTATAGTGTCCCACCCTAAAAGCAAGTGCAGAAATAAGATGTCTGTGTTTTCTTGCTGCCAGATGTTACCACTGTGTTTATCTCTTGCAGCAAAACAGATAGATCGATTTTCAAGACACTAGACCCTTTGGCTCCTTTCTTTCTTTCTTTTTTCTTTTTTTCTTTTTTTTTTTTTTTAATACTTGAAGTTGTTAGTACCTAGGAGGTAATACCTACTGTACTTAGGTTATTGTTCCACAGCCATTTCAAACCAATCTAAATCACATCTCGGATATCGCCACCCTGCTGTGCCAGCGCTACCTGAGCTGTACACATCACTATCCTTGTTTTCTCTCTGGTTCTATTCTAGATGTGGAAAATAAAATTCATTGCTGTGTTCAGCCTGTCTCTTGCTTCCTAGACTGGACTTTCGTGTTTAAGCCTTGTGCACACCTATGTTGCCTGTTTCCTATGTGCTACGAGTGGCTGCCATCCCATAGGAAGGGATCCAAAAGCTTAGGGCTCCCAGGGAATTAGTGTCTGTGTAGTCACTTGAAAGTCTATTGTATGCCAGGCAAGGACGTCAGAAAGGGTGATAGCCTGAAGAGCCCGTGGAGACACCCGGGAACGTCTGAGTAAGATGTGCAGAATAGCTGAGACCATATGTCTTAAGAGGTGGAATAGGGAAATGAGACCTGTTCCTGCTGCTTTTGCTTTGAGTCTGTGGTGTAAATYACCCTCCTTTCCACTGCTGATCTTTCTCTCTCAAACGAGAAGACTAGCTCTCCCTTTGGCCCTTTGGAAGGTACCACGTATGGGAAAAGGCAAAATTCAGACATTTGTTCCAGGAGGGGTAGAGGATCCTGTGTTTGCTGCAAATCTGCAGAAGGAGAACAATAGCCCTGCTATTTTTGCGGAAAATTTGACTTTAACAGCAAAAGCTCTAACGTTGCCACAGTCGTATTTGCAAGGACACTTTCAATCTCTGACACAGTCACCAGTCTGGCTGCCCAGGACCTGGAAAGAGCTGGGTCTGAGTGGCAAGGCCTGCAAGGTTTATAGTGAAAACTTTCCGTTTGCATGGATAAAAAAATACATGGTTCTGAATATTGTTCTGATGACTGAACGATATAACAGCCTTGACAGGATGAGGATTCTGAGAAATGTTTCTTAGTACAACAACAATAAGAGCAATCAGAGCAGTGACATAAAGTGCTATAAAAGGAGCTCCCCCCCCATTTCATCATTCTTTGTTTCCCAGTGTGTGTCGGGGGTGATCATGATTTTGGGGGAAGGTAATGAAAACCATAGCAAAGTACTTTTCATGTCAGCAATTTTTCCATCTACCTAGTCCAAGACTGCCACGCACACAAGAGAATTTCAGAGCTATTAGTGTGTTAAATCCTTTGGTTCAATATGGGCGCAATATGACATTGCTGTGAAGTACCTTTTTTTCATCTGTATTATATGAGACAGGCAACAGACTATTAATTGCTGAAGACTATTAGAAATTGCCTCTAGAAGATCCTGTATGGTGATTCCCTACAGTACTTAATCAGTGGATGGTCTCAGTAATCACATCCGATGGACAGCTTAGGGGTCAATGTCTGTAAAATTGTTTTGAGTGTCAGGAGTCAGAAAGGTATTTAATGTACCTAGTATGGAGATGCAAGGTTCAGGCACAAGGTTGAAGTTGTGCGAAGTTGCACAACTCTAGTACAGAAGCTCTTCACACTCGGTTCTCTTTAACAGAACCGAGTTCATACTCGGGCTTTCTGGGCCAAGARCCGTTATTTCTGCAAATGTGTTGAATTCAAACTCTTCAGGTAGAAGCACTACCAAGCTTTGTGTCCCGTGACCAACTCTAGGCTGTTTAGGATTGCTGGTAAGCTGTGGAGTAATCTCGGAAACCGTTGTATTAGAGGGGTGGGGTAGCCCCTGCTGCAGCACATGCTTTCTCCTGGCTAGTAGGAGAAAAGATGAGGGGGCTGAGTCTGGTGCGTGTGAACAGCTCCCTAGGGGAATGCACGGCCTCTGCTCAAGTTGGGTCTGCTACACCTTGTCTGATCTCACTGCCCACGCTAGGGCAAAGCCAGCTGCCCAGGCTCATTTGATCCCACTTTCTGGGTCATGATTTGAAGATACCATTAGGCAGGTGTGTGATGCTTGTGTAGATCAAAGCCTCTTTCTCTGAAACTTGTGCTCCTGAGGAAAAGATAGCTGRTTTGGATTTATCTATGCATTTTCAAGTAAAGGCCTTTCTTTGCTTAAGAACTGCAGGTTAAAGAATTGTCTTGGTGGCTCCCTGGAGTACCTGCCCGAGAGTGAACCTCAGCCTTGCTTTGGCTCTACATCAGTGACAACTGAATGCTAGAAACGCTCTTATCAGTAACCCATTTCTGTATCTCTCCCCTTCCCACAACTGGAGGCTCTGGCTTCATGTAGTTGCAGAGAGAATCAATGTTCCTTGTTCACTGCCTAACAATCTCCTGTGAATAGCTTGATTTTTTTTTTCTTTTTGATGAGAGCCCACATTGGTGGTGGTATATCTCTCTAATTGAATTGGAAGTGTGTGTTTATTTTCAAATAATCCTGCATCTAATGGAACAGATTGTGAACTGATTTTGACGAAAGACTTGAGCGTTTGCYAGCTGCAGTTTAACGTTTGTTGCAGTACAGGATTTTTGTGTTTTTGTGATTTTTTTTTTTTTTCCTCTAGATGTTCAAAGGAATGGCCAACTGGAATACAATGATTTGGTCTTAGGGTACTGAGCCTTTGCCTCACTGTTTTTCAGAGGGTATTTGATGAATGAAAGCAAAACTGTGAACACAAAMATCACTAAACCACCTTTGGAGTGGGTGGAGATACTTCTTGTATATTGTGTAATACTTTTATTACCATTTATCTCTATTTTACATTAGAGAGCAAGCAAAAAGGTCCTTAAAATACTAGGCGTACTTACGATTGTATAGATAAATCAAATCATCAAAGCTAGAACTGCTGGTGTGCAAAACACCCCAATAAATATGCTACTTGAAACTAAAACGATCTGCGATTGCTCAGAAATACCTTTCCAACAGATTTTTCCAAGACTTGGGGAAAACATCCTGTGGTCTAGTTATTATGCATTAAATAATTTGAACACTGGAGGATTGCTTTAGTTTTTATTGGCAGTTTTATTAGGTGACTATCTGGGAGCTCCTTGCCGCTGAGTGGTGGGAGTGAGCTCCTGAAGAGAGGTGTAGCTGTTGCTCAGGTCTGTTTTTGGCAGTGGCTGTACAAACTCTTGCACATGCACAGCTTTGCTAGTGTGTGCRGCCTCACGAAGCTGGGTTTTGATGTAGTCTTCTCAATAGTGAAACTAATGTGCTAGACGCTTTGCAGTATTTAATCTGCACTGTTGTTTGAAGCACACCCTATGCTGAAGAAGGAGGCATGGTTCACAAGGAGTTACCTAAGTTAAATCAGGTACAGTGCTACTTTAGACTTGTATGTGCTTCACTTGATCAGAAATTCAGGGGTCTAGTAGCAATTAAGGTTCCTACTAGATGCAAGACTTGAGTAAGATCTTTTCCTCTSGCCTTCTCGCTTCTTCCTCGCTCCRTCAGCACTGAGGTCAGTCCCTAAGCCAGGAAGCGCCTGCTGCCCTCACAGCRCTCCTTGTGAAGGACTCCCCGCTTCTGACGTTGGGAAGCAGAGAGCTGCAGAGAAGCAAGGGAAAACAAACAATTATGTTATTGGCAACGTTATGTTTGAGACATAACCCTACAACAAAACCAAAAAAAATCAGTAAATAGCTCTGCTGGTAACTGTAACTCTCTCACCTTAAGTACAATTGCACAGCATTGAATAGGGAAATAAATGATGTTAAGATTACATAGTCACATGCTTCTTCCCGGCTGTACCAAGAGGACAATGTTCATTATTGCTYCTAGCTTTGCTTGGCGTATTGGAGACGCAGCTCTCTGTTTACAGCTGTAGCAAGGCTTTATTTTACTGGGTACGTGATGCAGTACTGTGGGCTAACTCCATAACTGCACAATAACTATTGATTGTTTAATTAGCTGGTAAATGCCGTATAATCGCTAAGCCATTACACAGTATTATTCCGTGCTCGCATTCAGAGCATGCAGGATCTGCGGCCCAGCTGCCGCCCTGGGAGCCAGCTCCTTGGTGGCTGCTGGGTGGGAGAAGGGGCTGCTCGGCTGCCTCTGCGTGCCACCACCGTACTGCTCCCCCCGGTCRCCACCCTGCATAGGATTGCTTAGATCAGGGGATTTCTTTGCCCCATCCCCAAGCTGGTCCCATTGCTGAAGGGTTGGGAGCTGCTCCTGCAGGATTGCCAGCACTGGGGAGCACCAGGCTGCCTTTGCCCAGTGCAGACCCCTCCTGGGAGCTGCAGACACCCCAAAGCCCACCCTTGCCTTTTACTGGCATTTGCTGGGGAAAGGGGGACGCTAAAAGGGGATGAGGGGCTCCTCTGCTCCCTYAGCCTTTCCATTCCTCTAGCGTAACAGGGTCTAGGACACAGAGCAGACGGCGTTTGGCTCCCCGTGGCAACCTCTAGGAAGACATAAAACTGGTATCCCAAATTCTGTGGTGCCGTGGCGGCAGCTCGCTAGTGATTTCKGTGCTTGCTGTGTACAGCCTTGCAAACCGGGGGATATATTCAGAGGTACTATGAGCAGAGCTGCCTAAACCCAATGAGCATTCGTCAGGAGGAAAAGCATTTCAGAAGTTTTATTATTTTAAGCTGAGCATGTATTTAAAGCTCAACTTTCATTCTGAGGTTTGCTTTTAGGCCCAAGTTAGGCAGCCATCCATTTGAAGGGGATGACACRGTATCTTTACACTTGCTCTCTATATCACAGTGTTGTGTATGTCTGGGGTACTATGTTGGGGGGAAAATGATGGGAAAAATGCATCTCAAGTCAGTTTTTACTCTGTTTTTACCTGACTGGCATTTGTCTGAGGCCAGGGCTGATTAGTCTGGAGGCAAATCCTTCTGTTTGGCCCAGGAGATCAGCTTGATGAAAAGCATATATGTGTGAGAAAGTAAATAAAGTATTTGAAGATCAAAATTGCCTGTTCCCAGCTTCCAGTGGAGCCCTCTCAAACTTCGGTGCGTGGATTGAACCACAGAGAACGTCATGGGAGCAGGCCCGTTCCCGGTAGTATCGTCCCTGAACTCGGAGATGCGGAGCGAGCCGGGATGACGAACGTGCTGCCCCTTCAGATGCTGCTGTTCTTGTGCCGCTTTGCATGTGCATACCCTGAAAGCCTTGCTGCCTCTGGGGGTACTGCTGCGAGTCCCACCACTGAGGGCTGTAGTGCAGCAGGTAAATATGCCCAAGAATGGCTTTTTAAGGACTTTTTATTTCTTTCACATTTTTGAGGGGAGGGGAAGTGAGAAGATAACTGATGAGCAGCGTTGTGCAGTGCTTGGTCTGCTGCTGGTCCGGCCCAGGGGGAAGCCAAGTTGCTGTTTTGTCCTCACGTGTTGGGCCATTRCACAGTCCTGGTGAGAGCAGAGGCACTGCAGATTCCTGGGTCACTATTAGTAGACCCCTGCAGAGTTCAAATAATTAGTGTGAGTCAAGGACGGCATTAATTCTTTTCAGTAATTGGTTGTTTTATTATCTCTCTTTCTGAAAGACTGATGGCCAATGGTTTGGTAATTAATCACTGTTGCTTTTAGCCATGTGGAAAAAGTTACCATGCTGCACAAAGTTRTTATTTCCTGGGGGGATTGTTACTGTAAAGAATTAATCTTAGTTTGTACACACARCTTTTATAGCTGAAGACTAACTGTTGTGACTTGCTTGAGAGACCAGGCTGAACACATGAAAACCACACGTGTTTCCGGCAAACTGGGCTAATGTTATTGGCCACCTCTTGTCTAAATAATCATCCCGTGGTGGAGACCGCTGTCCTGAGCGAGCCTGGAGCGTGTATCGTGAGGTTTGATGTGCCGTTGTAGTCATTCTTCAGGGCCACATCATCTTGAAATCTGAACAGCTCTAACCCTAGAAGGCCAGCTGTTGCATCTTAGGGTGCATTTTAAGYATTTAGTTTATAAACAATAAGAAGATGAGAAAAGTAAACTGAAATTTGGGTGCTGCTTGAGCCAGATATATTCTTGTAATGTTGTATCCTCAGCTTTGGGTCAACTCTTTCAGTCTTCAGCCTCTTCTACAGAGTTTACTGTTGCCGCTTGTCGCAGCGGGCTGTGAGTATAACTGTGTGCGCGTATCCGTCCATCGTCACGGTCTGACGGTCAGTACGGGCTGCAGAAGACGTATGGTGGAGTTGTCCTAGGTAACCTCCCATTTGGATTGCTTTGTATTACGCAGAAGGCAGCACGGTTAAAGTGGCGCAAATCCGACATTCCCTGTCCAGTGTCGTTCAGGAGCGGTGCTGCTTCCCTTCGGGATTGATACGGTTTGGGCAGTGGTTGTGACCGAGCCCATCCACAGCCGGGTAGCCCGGGCCCCTGTAACYGGATCTGTGCAGGCGGGCACCCATGCCCTTCGTGGTAGTACCTTCAAGGTCGTGCAAAGGCCGTGAGGGTCTGAGTGGATTTATAAGACTTACAAGCTGCTTTATAATCCTGTATTAGAAGAACAGTATTAAATATTAAGCCATCGCTTCCGCTGTAATGGCTCGCTGCGTTACGGGAAAGGCGATGCCCTTCGTGGTGGCGCGGTGTCAGCCTGCGTGCTGGCGACGGTACCTACCACCACGAGCGCCGCCTGTTACATGGGCAGGGGCTCCCGGAGATGGTTCTGTGAAATTATATCTGTTCTTATTGGGTCGCAGTGAAGGGCTGGGCTATCAGGCTGCTATACGATAACGCAKACTAGCGTTATCAGAATGAAAACTGATGACCTCAATTTGTCAGCTTCCCTTTAATTTTAAAATATCCTAAGAAGAGGAATATCTAATGGTGTATCTCTAAAATATGGGCTTGTTTTTGCCATACAGACAGTGAAGTCTGAACTGGAAAATGCTTAAATTGATGTTTCATTAACAAAAAAAAATAGTAAAAAAAAAAAAAAAGCAAAAGCAAAAAAGAAAAGAAAAGCTTTGTTACCAGAGCAACTGGTACATCTTGTGCTGCTTCGTTTCTCTGAAACACACAGAGAACCCTCAACCCTCCCTCCCCCCCAGGAACCAGCCCACACACACCTACGCACCAATATGTCACGTTAACTTCTCTGCTTGCTGAATAATATAAGGAAAGGTGCTTTTTACATTTCAACTCCACAGAACGCAGATTATGAATGGTGATTAAAAGTGTTCCTGAATTAATTTATTGTCTCTCTCCCCCCTACACCCCGAGTTCATAAAGGGTAAGGGCAGGGTGAAGGTCATGAGCAGAGCGATGTGTCTGTGAAATGACATTTGTCCACCCTTCCTTGTGTTGCTTTGTGCTCTGCCTTTGCAAATAYGCTGCAGTTTGGCAAGACAAAAATACCTGCAGTGGCACAGGGGGAAAAGAGCTGCCTTTGAAGGTGCTGAACAAAGCTGGGAGACGGTCTGGAAAAGGTGCTTTCCTGGTGGTGACACTTGCAGTGCGGTTTGCGTGGGCGCCGTGCATGATTAAGGAAGGTAGAGGAGTGTGGAGAAGAGCCTTCTCCCCAACAGGTTGGGATTAAAGGAGGTTTCATGCAAGCAACCGCTCTGCAGATGTCTTGAACCGTTTCTAGTACGTTCTCCATCTCTCCCATAGGACTGACTGGACCAGGAACTCTCATCTGTGTCCTCTCTCTTGGCTCTTCTCATGGACTTTTAAAGTGGGCCAGTAYGCTGATGAGCTATAAAGCCCCTAGATCCATAGATTATGTGATTGTGGGCCAATGCTGCTGGATGTATGATCTGTTTTATGCCAGTGGAGCCACAGCAGGATAGTATGGGATGACTAAATAGTGAAAATTAAAAAAAAAAAAATCATAAAGGCCTCCAAACTTCCCAGGAAAAAAAWTTTTCATAAGACAAACTTTGTAAATTGTCAGGGTGATCTGTGCCATCTGAGAAGAGCAGAAAATTAAATGTACAACATTTTTCACATTCTAGCCTTATAACTGCTGCAGACTGAGCTACGRCATGGCTCGCTTCTCCTCTGTGTTTCATGAGAGTTGATATACCCCTTTCAGTGCCTCTGTGCAGCGGATTTCTGCTGTTGTGAACACGCGCGTGCTCAAGCTGTCCGTCCACGCAGCAACGCGGTGTGGCGTAGTCTGAAACTTGAATCGATCGTTTGTTGATCCTCCATGCAAAGAAATGGAAGAGACCAAAGTCCCAAAGTCAGATTATTCTGAGCGCTTGCTTGTGGCCCCGTTTGACGTTGCTCGGAGTCACTGTGCTTTGGTCAGGCTCGTTGCGCCTGTTCACGACGACATACCTGTGCATACAGCCACCCACTGTATTCTTGAACCTGGGAGGCAGGGCATGAGTGGAGCTGTCGAGAAAATGGCTAGCTTTTCAAAATTTGAGTTATTCCATGGGAAAGCATTGCTCTCCCTTTCAGGAAGTGTAAGTTTTTGTCCTATTGAAGCTTTCATGGCTACAGTCACCTTAATATCTTATAGGAGTATGATTGTGGCCAGTGGGTGACGTTTGGTTCCTCTAAGGCTCTAATGGGTTATAATGAATCTTCTGTCAGAGTGTATTGATTTAATGGCAACCCTGAACTGCAGGAAAGCAGATGAGGAGGACACATCTTGCTCTGAGTAGATAAGTGGTGTCTGCTGGGTTTTTGTTGACTTGCTTATAATATTTAATGAGTRTGAAGTTAGTCTAGTGAACTAGAGCCTGATCTAGTGTACAGAAAAAYGGGGGTCAGATCCCTGCTGCTGTAGACTTCTTGGGTGACCTTTGGTAAATCACATGTCTTCCCTGCCCTTAGCCTTCTCCCYATAAAAGCAGAATAAGAGCAGTGTACAAGTGTTCTGTGGGTAAAAACTGGGAGATTGAAAATGCACTGCAAAATAGGTTTTGGTCCTTGGAGGTGTTTTGTTCCTCCAGGCTCCGACATTGCCACTCTCAGCTAAGAAGCCAACCTCGAAAGAGGACTTTCAGAAAGTTTGAGGAAGGGAAGGAGGGGGAGCACTATCCTGTGAATGTTAGTTCAGGCTGTCTGTTTGAGGCTTTCATGCTTGCTGGAGTGTTTGTCTTCAGAGACATTTCTTGCTTGTCGTTTTTTGTACCTTTTCGAATTTTGATGCAGTTTGACTTGCTGCTGAGGTCTGACTCCACAGCATTGAAGGAAAGAGATGCCTAAGGGGAGCCAGTTGGATCTCTGCATCTTCTAGTTACGCTTTGAAAGCTTGCTGCAGCGATAAGTGTGTGTCTCCTGAAATCTGCAGTTTATTCTTAGGTTTACCTGAGAAGCCCTTTATACTAATTACCTAAAGATGGAAAGTGCCAAGCAAACATAGCCTGCTTCCAAATGTTGTGAGTTTTTTTCCTCCCTGTGCTTAAGAATGGCAGATTGACGCATTTCTTGTTGTTTTTGAATTCTCCTATTTGAATGTGCTAGTGGAAGTGTGTAGCTGGCAGCCTGGGAGACTGCCCCATCCCTGCATCTCTAGTGCCGGCACCGCAGCAGCACGCGGTCCCACCGCGCTGCCCCTCGTCCCCGGTCCCGCTCGTCTTTAGACTCCCCCCACTTCTGTAGCTGGGAAGGAGGTCAATTAGGGCTTCCAAATGCACAGCCCGTTGTGTGGACTTTCTCACAAAGGCAAGAGAGGTTTAAAAAAAAAAAGAGAAAAAAAATAATCAAATAGCGGGAGAGGGATGCGGGGGAACCAGAGCCTTCATTAGCGAGAGCTGCTGCAATCCRGCCAAGTGAGTGCTGTTGGGTAACAGGAATGGGGCCAGCAAGGCCTCGGGCACGGCCGCCCTCTGCTCGCGGCGCGGCGAGGACATTGCGCAGGATGCTACATGCCTGGAGAGACCGCCAGCAGAAAGGTTGGTGCGTCTGGGACAGCCCCGGGCAGCGCAGACCTCTCGGCACCTGCTGGCCCTGGGAACGCTGCCAGCTTTGTGGCCTGTCCCTGCCAGCCGTCCCCTGCCAGTGCTAGGCTGAACCAGCGACCTGTGCAGGCATTCGTGTCCCAGGAATTACTTGTATTCTCTTTTTTTTTTCTTCTTTTTTTTTTCTTTTTCCTTTTTTTTTTTTTTTTTTTTTTTTTTTTTTTTTTTTTTTTTTTTTTGAAAGGCTTTTTAATTCCCACAGCTTTTCACTGGAGCAAGGCAGAGGATTGTCCTTTCCCTCACCGGTGAAGATTATATTGTGTGACCTAACCAAGCATCAAGTTTAGACAAGGTAGATTTTTCAAAAAGGGTGGATTACAAGATGCACTTAACTTTTCAAATACAGAAAGCAATCTTCTCATCTCCTCTTCCACTGAGTCACCTTACAAAAATGGGTAAAATACAGGAGTCACTGCTGTYGGAGAAAGAGCATTGGTCCATACCCCTTTCTTGTGCATTGCCTTGGTGTCCTCAGCAAGGCAGAGGAGACATGATGCATAAGCTGCTTGCAGCTTCCAGCTGTGGCCCACAGGTCTGTAAGAGCCAGGTGCTGGGTTAGGGCTGGTGAACTTTACTGTAATGTGAATTTCTGGTGGAAAGTGTGTGTGTGTTTTTTCTTTTTTTTTTTTTTTTTAGCTTACATCAGTTGCATGTTTGTGAAGTTTTGCTGAAGCCCTCAGCTGTACATTATAGGCCACCAGGCGCAGTCCCTTGCATCCCACTGCACCCCGTAGCAAACCACAGGCCTGCACTAGAAGMGGAGAAGCCTCAAAAACTCCTTTGTGTCTTAGGATGCAAGCAAGCAGGCAGGGTATTTGAAAGGTGAAAGTGCCCAGGTTGAATTCAGTCCTGAGCCAGAAAGCCATGCATTCTGCCCTGGATGAACCTCGAATCCTGATTTAGCGGGTGAGGAGGAGCACCCTGGAGCAGGAGGGTTGCTCCTCTGTCCCTGGGTAGGTAGTGTAAGCCCCCAGTACCCTTCCTTCCTTTGGGAGTTTCCACTCCTTTATTGGAGCACTTACAACCTGTGGCAGTGAGTCTTCAAAATGAATAGCCCTCTACAGATTGTTCTTTTAATTCACTTCAAAACTACATCTGGCAATAAACTGTGTTTGCAATGACCTGGGTCTGCAAGGACAAAGAGCATTAAAGATCAAGAGGTGGAAGGATCTTATCTGGGCAAGACCCATCTTTCCTCCATGCTCCTTGCACTGGAGGGTAATGCTTCTCCTCTGCTGCAGGGAATGGCCAACGCAGCCCGCTCTGGTTCGATAACATTTGAGTGGATGTTGCCTTAGCTTAATTTAATTTTTTGCAATTAGCACTTTCTGGGGATTTTTTTTTAATAAATCTAGCTATTGAATTCCAAATAAACAAATAGTGTTAGCTTGTTAAGAGTTTTTCTGCTCTCTTGAGAAATATTTATTAACAGGGTCATTATGAAGAAATATATTTTACATTTGGCTGCATAGTACCGAGTGAGATGAGATGGGGCTTACACAGCAGAACGGCCAGTGGGGTAGGTCCCGGTGGGTGCTGGGGCAGGCACRCCACGAGAGAGCTGGGCTTTCTTTTCTTTTAAACCAACATGATGGATCTGTCCAGGACTGGATTGGCAGGGGTTAGCGGTACCAAACTTGTATCTCAGCCATGAATTAAGCTGGTTTACTTCACACCGAGGAGTAGGGGGAAAAAAAGCAAGTCGTTGCACTAGGAAGTTTATGATAGCAGTCGCATTTTTGAGTCACTCAGATCTCTGTCCGTGTTTTCCTGGAGCTCTGTGTCCRCAGAGTGGTTTTAGACCTGTCGAATTCAATCCTATGACATATAATCCTAATATTTTTACCCCTTTTGTATGACAAAAAAAAAAATCCTGTGGAGCGCATTGAGAAGTTAAGCCTTTATTTGTGGCCTGACCTTACAAAGTGCTGAGCGGCCGGTAACTTCAGCAGGAGTCAGCAGGACRTGGTACCAACCCGAGCCCGGGAGCAGCCCTCCCTGGGCTCTGCTTTCCTCTTTGCTTTGTCCCAACAGATATGTCAGGAGAGGGTCTTAGGGAGACCTTCGTTTGGGGGAGGCCAGCTGACTTCTCCGCTTCCTGTTCGTGGAGCGAAATCCCCACGGCGTTGCTGGCAGGGGGCTGAGCAGACTTCCCGAGCGGGGGGGTGGCATGTGSCACCCATAAGGTGCTGCTGAGCTTGTTGGCATTGGTGCTCTTCTGAATTAGATAATGACTGGAAAAAATAAGGRGGGGGGAGGCATCATCTGTGTTGTGTGCTGGGGGTTTTTTTTGGCACTCTTGTTTTCTGGTTTGCTGTGTTCTTGGTCAAGGCAATGCCCAGCAAAGCAGCAGCAAGCGCGGAGAGGGACTGCTGTACCTCCTACCTGGCGTGATCAGCATCAKCCCCACCTTGGCAGTGGAGAGAAGGGAGACAGCATGGGAGCTGTTAAATCCTTTCAGCTAATGCTTTTTTTCCTGCTTTGCATTCCATTTTACTCGAAAAGAAGGGATRTTCTGCTCTGACACATCTTCTAGTTGATCAGTCTTTATGCTAATACTTTCTTTGGTGTTGTAATTTGTCCCTGAGCAAAACCATTAGTTGGAAGTGTGATGCCTCATTAAGTATCTAACTTRAGCATTCAGAACTTTACAGCCAGGTCCTCCCCCGCAAAAAAAAACATGGTAGCTGAAACTTCCCAAGGGTTTTAAACATGTAATGAGTTTATTCTCAGCTTGTTTGCCTTCTGAATCTGGACCGTATTAGGTAAAAACTGGACCCTGTAGCTAACGACTAAAAAGCAGGTAAAAACCTCTTTAGTTTGAAGCTCTTATGGACAGCAGGAAAGGCTAGAAAAATATTTTTATTTTTTATTGAAGATATAAATTCACATGTAAGCAGAGAACACTTCTTTCCAGTGCTTAGGAAAAATTGCAAATATAACAGGACTTGCCATTAGTCTCCATTTGGTTGGAGCAATTATTATTATAGCCAAAGTGGGCAGTACTGCTGGTGCTTAGTATAAATGCTTTCGTGTGTAGTTCCTGTGCTTCGGGGACCTTCTGTTTTGCACTTCAATTCAGCAGGTCCAGGATCAAGGCCAAAATCTTTCTCCTATATATAATTAATAGAAGGACAGCTGATTCAGCTGAATTTCTGTAAATAGCCTGCTCAAAATGAATTGAGGGTTGTGTATTTAAATGCAGATAGGGCTAATTCAAGGGACAGTTCACAGAAGAAATTTTCAATCTGATGCTGGAAGAACAGGCTTTAGAAACACAACACAAAATTGCACTTTTGGAYTTTGCAAAAATCACTTTCACCGTAATAATGAAGCAGCTAGAGCAGCATGCAGTGGGTGAATCCTACCAATCACGCCAAAAATGAGTACTTCACTCTGCCTACGTAAAACCCCATAGAAGCCAAGCAGCAAACCAGTCCCTCTSTAGCCAGCATGAAGAGTTTTTAATTGTCGAAAACCAGCATCTGTTTGGGTAGAAAAGCTGTTGCAATTCAGGTAAGTTTGCACACACTCTGATCTTAGGCCACTCTTCGGTGGCAGCAACCTTGTCTATAGTGTTAAGCAGCAACAGGAAGGTTTGGATTCRGGATCTGTTACTGTCTCTTCTTTAAAGGTCGTCGTTAGCGGGGTGCGTTGTGTCTTCACRGGTGAGCTGCCGCAGCTCTGTGGACTTTAAGTGGCTCTCCACGCGTACCGCCATGCTCGCACACTGCACTGCGCGATGGGGTGGTTTCAGATTGTAGTTTTTTGTTTGAAGAAGGCCATTAGTGGTACGGGGAGCAGCTCTCCCTCGTTACGTGCGTTTCTCATTCAGGCTGTCTCTGGCCCAGCTGGCGGGGGCTCTGTGCATCGCTTGCATTTAACGCCGCTGTGGAGCGTGTGCAGCGCGTTCGTTTGCCCGGGTTAGGATGCCCTGCCTGCAGCACGTCATCGAGCCAGAGCTGTGTATCCATGCTGCAGCCTTCCTCTGTTATGGCCAACTTGTTGGGATTTTTTTGCATCTGACTGTATTAGCTGAAACTTGGCATAGCCAAGGAAAATCTGTGCCTCTCCCGTAGCGCTCAGCAGTAGATGGAGCGCCTGTGCGTGCAGTGGTGCCATCCATCAGCGAGATCCTGTAGCAAATGGAGAAGCTCAGCCAAAGTGCTTGTAGTAAGACCACATTATCGGGCTGGTCCATCTGACAAAGACCAGCCTCCTTTCTCCAGAGCTGCTGCCTTTCCTCTGGAAAGAGCCCTGAACGTGCAATGCAGAGCCTCGAGCTAGTCCAGAAAGGACAACGTCACAAGTTGGTGTTAGGTATATGGGCCTCGTGGTGCAGAAGAGGCTGATGCCGGCGCAGCGYGCGAGCCCGTGCCTCTCCGCGAGCTGAGCTCCCCGGAGGTGGAGACACTGGAAGCTGTGGGGCAGCCRGGGGCACTGGGGTGGCACGGGCAGGCCTGCAGCACCGGGAGTGGGACTCGTTGTACCTGCGTCGGTGCACGTACTAGCTCTGCTAATTACTGCCTTCAGCCGGAGGGATTTCCTATGCTAGGGAGAAATTGGTGTCTCTCCTGGATTTCGTGAGCTCGTAGGTGAGGTCGCGTGCGAGATAGGGAAAAATCGAATATGGGCAGTAGCCTCTGAAAGCTCAAGTGTACGTTTTGAGTGTTGTGTTTTGTTCCCTTATTGGTGACCATTCGCAGCCCGCTTTAGAAAGCGCTTGAGAGGAAATAAGCTAATTATATCATTTAATAAAAGACCTGAGAATACAGATTTAAGAGAGAACACTAGCAGTGCAGAGAAGCTGGGTCTAACGAATGTGATTTGTGTTGCATGGGAGATATTAATCATGTCAACTCCCAGGAGATAAGTCTGCTGGAGAGGTGGTTATGTTGGCTGCACTATTCATATCATTAGAATTAGGCTGTGTACAAGAGCTAATAAAAGCAGAATAAAAGATTTCTAGCAAAAGGAATCAATAACTTGAAAGCATTTTAATTCAAAATTAGAAAAATGAGAACAGTTATGGGCAGAGAGAGTGTATTAATAAAGGAAAATAAGTATTTGTTACTGCTGGTGTGGAATGAGATAATTTAAGAGAAATACTCTAAGTGCTTTTGTCACAGAAAATGCTTTTTGTTAGATTTCCAAGCAAAATTGAGCTTGCGACTTTCAATTTCAGGGTTCTCAGATGATCAAAATACCGTGGGGCAGTCTGATCATATAATACTTTACTGGAATGAGGGCATCAATAACTTTTGCCTGGGTGTGTGATTTACACAGTTGTCAGTGTCTGAATTGCCATAATATGTCTCTGCCTGGGAAAAATGCTGCATTTGGAGGAGAAAAAAAAGCACCAGCTCTCTGGGTAGCTGGTTCACTGCTAATAAAGGATACAGGAAAGTGATTACTTATGATGCATTCAAATAGAAATGCTCAGCGTCTAAAACTAGAGGCATGGAAGCTATTACAAGGTCAAGCAGCGTCCTTTAAGGAAAAATAGGTGACTAAAATACTGTTGGCAGCAGATAACACATCTGTAACTTTATGGAAAATATATCTGAAATTAAGATTAAAGGGGCTTTATGCTCATATAGAGAAGGGAGAGAAAGAGAAGATGGAGGCAAAATTCAGAGGAAAAAAGGATTAGCTTTTGGGTGACAAACTATAACTCTTGCAAGGGGGGGATTTAGGAGAGACTGAAGTCTCAGAAACCTGGGGAATTATTACAGATTCTGCAGCTGCTTCCAGCTGATGATCTTAAACAGCTCTRAATTGTTTCATTTTTGAACCTCTTTCTCACCCGTGTGTATGTACATCTGCACATAGAAGCAATCTCTTCTGCAGCCCCATATTACAGGGAGGTAATCTGAAAAACAAAGGCCCTGGCTGTCCCATCCCTACTCTGCTCTAATTTAGGATGCCCCAGTTTAAAGTGAGGCAAAAAGGGACCTGACCTTCAGCTATGCTGATACACCTCTTTTGCTGACATACTCTGCAGGTCAGGTGCTACGAGCTTCTGAAAATGAAGTCCTCATGTCTTGGCAGATATTTTTAAGTATCTGCTTTGCTAACTGGGGCCAGAGAGCTTTGCTGAAGATCCTGCAGTGAACTCTTGACTGATGTGTTTGAGCCAAGATTACATTTCTTAATATGATGAAGAGTGTGATATTTTGGGTTTTGTCAGTCCCATTATGTTGGAGAAATCCAGTTTGTGAAAATTTATTTGGCTACAGCTTCTCTGAGTAGGACTCTACCCTTTATAACCATGGCTGTGGCTTCAGATGTGGGAAACTTGGATTCATATTCCCAATTTAGAGTAATCCTGAGAGAAAATATCACCCCTGAAACAGAGTAGAGAAGGCCTGCATGCCCAGCAGGCCCCTTGGACTCACACTCAGACTTGGCATTTCTCCTCCACCTTGGAGAAAAAACATCACGATCAAACARAATCTTTGGATTTTCCATTAAAAATGGACCCCTAAATGCATTTTTTTTTCCAGAAACATCCAAAAGTGGGTTTTGGATTTGATTGTTTTTTGCAGTGGAAGAAAAGTATGTTTGCAAATKTCAAGCGTTTCAGGGAAATGGTGGTGTCACTCTGAGGTCAGCAGGATCCAGAGCTGCGTATGTGCTTTCCTTCTCTGCAGAAGAAGTTGATTCATCAGGTCCTTAAATACTCAGCYGGCTGGGAGACGTCACTGGTGTCTGGTACATAGCTGGACTTTCACTTTGCTAGCAGAAAATGAAGATTAACTTTGAGATCGGCAGACCGCGGTTAAGATTGCGCACCCTAGCTATTGGATGAAAATAGACACAGAAACTGAAAAGGGGGAGTATTTTATCTGTTGAAGATCATCTATGTGCTATTAATTTGCCAGCTGCTAGGCCTGATCATGAGCTTGTAGAAGCTTTACTTGCATAAGAAAATTTATTTTGTATTCTCTCCTCTGCCTAAACTAATCTTACCAAAGTAGAGCAGTGGTTGTTTTTAATCTAAAGCAAGCATCAGAAGAACAGACTACTATGGTTTTGAATAGTCTGGTGCAAATTTCTTTCTGGATTTCTTGGCACTTAAGTTATTAATGAGACATTTGTTCTGTTTGCTTGAAAACCTCCCAGCAACTATCACATGTGCACTAGGCAGTTTATTTGAAGTCTAGTTAAATAGTGTTTTTCCAGAAAGGGAAATAACTGAAATTAGTTGGGAGGAAAAAAAAAAAAGGTAACATTAACCCTCTGTAGATTGTTTCCTCATTAATTATTTTACTTATTTAACTCTTGCAATGGAATTGAGGGCTCTGCTGGTGTAACCAGACTGGGGGAGTTCCACAGGGTTTTGGGACCGCTGGTTGAATAATCGTGTACTCCTGAGTGCTCACTTTGGGTGGCAGTGGTCCAGAAAACTGTCAGTATCCCAATTAACACACTTTTTCAATGGACAGTATTAATATTCATACTATTATACTGTAAAATGAGTAATTTGAATAGACAGAATGTCTTGCACTCTCTTGATCTCTTGTGGATTAACCTACAAAAGGCCATTGGCACTCTTTCTTTTAGGCCTTAATGGGTACAAAGACTTCCAACAAAATTGTATGAAGCAGAGTTACCTAAAAAATATGTAGCAAATATAACACATTTGATAGTRTTATTAACATTTTGTTAAAGCTGCTACTGGTATGTGAAGAAAAATGTTTGTAATATATGAGCACCTCCAAATGATGGAGGATTAAGGCAGCTCTCTGGGGTGACTGGTCCCTTAACATCCATCTAAATGATGTCAGCCAAGCAACATAATGCACAGGTTCCTCAGCTGAGCCTAGGCTTAGAGGAAAATAGTTCTGAAAGGGAGAAAGCAAATATATATGTGACTGGAAAACAAAAAGGCCTTGGAAGGCCAGTCATGTTTTATTGATGCCTGCCATTAGGAGCTACCACAAGATACACTACTGATTTTAGCAAAAGAAATGGAAGTGGAGRAAACACTATGGAAGAAAACAGATTCATCAGGAGGAGAAGGCAGAGGCACTAGTGAAGTGAAAAGCAATGTATTTAACAAGTAGGTGATGGGGCAAGGATTGCAGAATATGTTGAGGTAAGCRTTCACTAATTTACTAAGGTATTCAGATACTCCATTCACTTTAGTTTGGGGCCCTGTATACTCACAAACCATCCTATAGCAGACACCTCCTGCCTCTCCCAGGACCTGACCGACGGTGAGTCCTGGAGGAAGGAAAAAATGGCTTCAGGGTCAATACTGAGGAGACCTTGCAACTGCAAGATGAAGACCCTCAGCACAGTGTCAGTTGAGTGCTGGATATTGAGTAGGCATGACCTTCTGCATGGCAGGCTGGAAGGACTGAGCTTTCCAGTTGCTCCCATCCTCTAAAGAACTTCTGCTGGTACAAATTGGGAGTAATGGAAAAGAAACAGGCCCTTTCAGTAGCTGCAGAATTGACTGTGGTTCCTCAAAGATTTGGGAACCTACAGAGACTTTGGTCCGTCTTCAGCTGTGGAGGAGAAGGTGGAAAAGCCTGCTTGAATGCAGAATAGAGTAGTGATAACAAATTGTATTTTGATTTAAAAATGCCCAGCCTGGGCTCAGCATAGGAATGAGATTGCATTTAACATTTACAGAATCATAGGGATACTTTGAAGAAGTGATAAAAGGGAGCTGAGTGAGATGGCAGCTCTGGGCATAAATTACCTGGACTCGAAGTGATTTCTGATAGTGCYGCGCACAATCTGTGAATTCTCTGGGCCTGATATTGGCTCTGGTCTCTTAGAGAGGATACAAAAAGTCTTTGATCTCAAAAAGCAGAAGGCATCTGTGARTAACAGCATTTTAGTAAAGAGGAAGGTGGCTATGAAGTGCTACAAGGTTCGCTTTTGAAAATCGATTTTGTTCGCATTGTAGCCTGGAAAAAGGTGTGTAAAGCAAGGTGATGACATGCTGTGATGATAGAAACCAGAGCGGTGGAGAAGGGTGTTGATTTGGGGGWGGGGGGGATACAGCTGGGGAAGGGGAAGACGATACCATTCAGGGCAACGTAATCATGGGAGCAGACACCAGCTCAGCATTTAGCAAGTCAATTTAGGTTTTTAATGCAGAAAGGAAAGAAGAAATGTGGGGATGCAATTTCTTGTTGCTTCACCTAGTGCTCTCTGTGAGATGTTACTCAGAGTGTGGATCGAGTCTGCTACCTGCGTTCCCCAAGGCTCAGCAGCACAGTACACCGTATACGCCTTTGTACGGCCCGTGCTTTGAATCCCGGATGAAAGCTTAACCAYGGGAACGGTAGCTGCTAGTCAGTAGCAACCCTTTTCCAGCAAAAACCTGGCCTGAATCTGCTCTGATGATACCATCTTTGTCTTTGTGTCCTGCGTAAGTTGGAATGGGACAAACTTTCCCTTTTTTTTTTCTTTTTTCTTTTTAATGAAGGTCATTATCACAGGCTCCCCCGCGAGCAGTTGGAACGGGGAGGCGAGGCTGGATGACGTCTTGTATTTTGGTGCTGCCTTTCTGCTCGGAGTAAGAACTAAAGTATTTGCAGTTATCTGCCTAGGTTGGGTCCAGCAAAAGTTTCCAGAGAAGGGTGGCATCTGCTCCTTTCAAAGTAGCTTCTTTTCTGGTTCTCCTAACTTCTTTCTGTAGCGTGTACGTAATGAACACTTACCATTTGCACCGTCCGTAACTGGTTTCGTAAGCTGGGACAAGGTGGATCTGGATCTGGATACCACATATACATACATACGTACGTACATATATACTTGTTCTTTCCAACACCGGAGCATGTTTATCCATCTGACCACAGCAGGTGTTGCGGATCAGAGTGTAGGTGGTACCTGTGTCACCGGGCCCTTGTGCAGATGTTGCCCTCCATCCCTCTATAGGCAGCTGAGAGCTATGCCATCTAGGAATAATAATAATTCAGGCTCTAAAGAGAGATACTTAATATTAGATGGCAAGAATACTCCTCCTCCTCCTGTTTTTATACACATGATATGCTAAGCTGAGCTCCCTCACTGCTTACTCCATCTGCCTGCATCTTTGCTGCCAGAGTTCATAGAAACACTGAAATCTGTTTTTCTTCTACCGGTTATTGTGATTGTACTCCCTTCTTTTGAGAAGTGTTTTCAGTTTAGTTGATTATTTCTTGTAACTCTTGGAAAAAATTCTGAGGAAGACCCTCAAATAGAGAAGTCCTGTACATTTAAATATTTTTGAGAAAGGCTGAGAAGGTRTTCTGCAGCTTGTTCYACAACCTTTTCCTATTTCATGTGGKGCTGACCAGAAACTGRTATTTGCGTAATCCACCAACTGCAGTCAGACTATGAAAAATACAGATATGTGTAACTACATATTGCATTTCATGATGACAGCAATAAGTTAAGTCTTAAATGTAGAGAATTTTGGCAATTGAGGGCTGATGCCAGAAGGGAAATTTGTGTCCATGAGATCACCAAAGCACAAGGTAGGATTTTTTTTTTTTTAATTTTGTTTATTTAATCTCCCTACGAGCAGGTAGTGTTAGCCAGGCGGAAGTGTCTCAGGCCAGGCCTAATGGTCAGTCTCCGAGCTCTGTCTGACAAGCTTGCGTGCCATTTTATCAGCTGAGCTTTACAGGGTTAATAGTTCCAGGCGATGGGCTCAACCTCTATTTAAAGCTGATCCGAAAGTTTCCATGGAAATTATTTTTTTCTCCTATTTGCAGGAAGGGCATTTTCTGCACGCAGCTTTACTTTGATGGTGGAGGAGGGCACCAAACGATGGTCTCCTAGTAGAAAGGACTTGCACCAACCTTTCTTTTTTCCTTCTCCCCAAGTGTACGTATAGTTGCAATTCCTGTCTGGAAAACGYGCGGTATTTTTGGCCTTCGGTTCCCATCGCAGGGCTTTGTTTTGTTCCTCTCTAACGTGATCTCGTTAGCGGGAGCCGCTTCTTTTCAGGCCGGCTCTCATCATAGGCATAAAGACAGCTAACGAGAGGTCTTTGGTGGCTCCCCTTTCTCCACTGACCGTCCGTCCCGCCGCGGCCGAGGTTAAGCGTCCGTGCTCCTGGCGAGGCGAGGAGAGCCCTTTGCGGGAGCCGCTAATTGGCAGCGGTCGCAGAGGTGACTGCGCCCTTCATCTCCCAGCCAGAGCGGAGCTGTCAGCCGGCGCCTTGCGAGCCCGGAGATGAACTGTTTATTTTCTAATTACCATTATTTTGGCAGGTTCTTCTCCCTTTCTGAGGGGTCTGTAAGCGATCGCTGCCGCGGGGGCTTTGGTGCAGCGAGGCGCGCGGCGATCGGCCTCTGCTGGGAGTCGCCGAGGAGCTGGTTTGATGCAGGAGTTGGATTTTTAAGCAGGTCTCRGTTTGGGTTTTTTTTGCTTTTTCTGTTTCCTTGGAAGAGGCGCCTGGGGGTCGCTGTCCGGAGAGCGCGCCGTGCCTGGGAGCAGCGTGCAGCTCCGAATTGCTGCGTGTGAACAGCAGCACCGGCTCCAGCCGGGGGCTGTAGTAGCAGCTCCTCCCTCGGCTGCAGGGTGCTCACAGGTGGCAGTGCCGAGTTGTCCCAGTACCGTGTGCACAGCTCGGTTTAAAATACCGYTTCACGCTAATTTTACGCAACGCCGGCAGAGCTACTTGGAGGCTGCGGCTGAGCCGCCACTGGAAATTGAAGCCGAGGCACCTTTTCCCTTTCATACTTTGTTTTTCCCGTTCATCCACCCTGTGGGGTGGGTGTCGGGGAGGCCTGGCGGTCGTGGTTTCAGGACTGGCCCAGGAAAAACGTGGAAGCGCGTGTATGCAGCTGACCGAAGTGCCGGCTCGCAGAGCAAGGCGCGCAGCCGCCGTCGGCTAACACGCGTTCGCCGCAGCTTTACGCGTTTCGCACTGCGTCGGGGTGAGGGGCCAAGTTTGCCAAGGGCTGGATGTTGCAGCCGTGAGGAAGACAAGTCGCCTCTGTCACGTGCTTTGAGGTTATTTAACCTCTACTGGCTGAACCTTGCACACATTAATTCCTGATCCACCTGGTCCAGCTTCCCGTTTGTTTGGCTGGAGGGTGCATCTGGCCCTCAGGTGGTCAGGGATGAAACTCTGTCGTCCTCCAGCGAGCTTGGGCAGGTACGTAAGCCCGGGAAACATGTGTCCAGGCGGGCTCCAGAGACRCGCGTATCCGCCTGTTTGGGGGCACTTGCTCCCGCAGCGTTTCTGCGCGGCCGTGAGACCCCCGTGGCCGGCGGGGACCCGTGCCTGGGCTCCGGGCAAGGGCTCCCGCAGGGGCTTCAGCAGGGAGGATCCTGCAGGTGCATCAGTTGCTGGGCAGGGAAAAGAGGGTGCTAGAAAGAAAATGGAAAATTACTCTCCGCAGTGTTTTATATAAGATTCGGTCACAGTTACTGCTCCAGGACTGGTTGAATGTGATGAAGAACTAAAAGCCAGTGGATTATTTCAAATTCTCTTTTTCTCTACAGAGGGAAAAAAAAGAAAGTCATTTTTAAGCTGTCAGAGTTGTATAAATTATCCAAGTACGATAGGGCGAGAGAAGTTCTTGCACCTTCCCGAGCAGGAAATTCCCTCGGGTTYATTTCCGCAAGCATCGTCTCGGCTGGCGGGCCACCCCGCGGCGGGTGCCACCCCGGGGTTCGCGTCCCGGCATATCAGAGGCAATGGATGCTGATCTTATTTTTTTTTTTTTTCCTTAATGTGCCCGACTGCGGTTTGTGGTGGCTCGGTACCAGGTGAGTCACCRCTGCAGCAGGCAGAGGGGCCCGATGAATCGCCGGGAGCGGGAGCCACCGCGGTGGCCCGAGCCAGCGCCTTCGTGCCCGTCGTGCCGAGCTTTAAGGTGGCACCTAGCCAGCGCTGGCAGGTAGTGGAGGCCGTAGCGCCTAAAGCAATTAAGATCTCCTTCATTCAGATTTTCTTTCARTTCTGAAGCCTCACTGCATTTGTATCCATTTGTCCCCCCGTTGCTGTGAGGTTCGTGCCAAGGGGACCTTTCTGGAGAACGCCTGTAACAGAAATGTGTTTTCTTATCCCTTGAAGCCGAAAGCCATAAAGAAAAGAGTGACTTTAATGAACAGACCTTGCAGAATCACCACCTTGAAGCTCTATCCACTCATGTGAATCAAAACCGGCTGAAAGTAGGTCGTATAGTAAAAATGAATTAGGCTTCCTTCACATTTTATTGACTCTAACAGTTTTTCATTCATAGGTGCTTATGGTTAAGGATGTATAGTGTTTTTTTTTTTTTTTTTTTTTAATGGAAGGCCTAGGTAAACGGGGAAAAATACTGATCTTATTCCTTTCATTTTAATTTGCATGTTTGAGGTAGTCAGATACATGATGGATGCACTTTATTTTTTTCTGTTTATTCTTCTATTCTTCTGCATTAAGGAGCTACTTAAGCAATGATCAAATACCCATGGCATGTTGAGAAGAAGCAATTCAGTCTGGTGGGAAAAATTTGTGCAACACCTAAATTCTTCTTAAAACTCTCATGAAGGATTGGTGTTTTGGTGACTCTCTGCAAGAAGGTGGATTACACTGCGTCTCCACCTTAGTGAAYTGGGGAAACACAGTTTGAGAATTTTTTGGATGCTTGGGGTCTCCAACTCCATTTATGCTATTGTAACATCAAAAAGATAGTGGGAGCGTGACCATGCGTGTGTGCGGTGGTTTGAGTCTGTGCAAGCTGGTGGTGTTCTTGTATCCCTTTGCATCGTGAGGATTGTAGTGATATGAAACCATGGCACTAAATTTATTTTGTTGTTTCTAATGGTGACTGTTCRTTAGCACACGAAGAAGCTAGGAGCCCCCGGCGTTCTGCACTGGGGCAGGCTGGAGAGGGAGCRCTCACTGACCTAGAGGGTGCCAGATTTTCAGAGAGAAGATTTTCTTGTCCCCCCTCGCTTATACAAKTCACTTAAATTACCCAGGAGCAGACACAAGTAAAAATCATTGCAGATAACTGTTTTTTAGAGCTGCTGGCTTAAACTCTTCTTCATGCAAAGGTAAAAAGCCTCAGCTCTGTGGACACGTTTCTGGAATTTGTGTCACCAGTTGCCAGTTGCAATCCTGTGAGACAGACTGCAGATTTTTGGTCGTATCTGAGCTGCATTTATCATAGTATCGCTAATGTAGCCCCTCCTGGTTTATTTTGGCAGGATAGGACTGCAGCAGCAGCATGTAACTTCCTAGGAATTTGGGGTATGGAGGAAAGTTGGTGGCTTTGGAGATTGAATAGCCAAGTATTTGGGAATCTTAGGAGCAATGCTATATGAATTTTTCTAAAATGTCGAGGAGTTAGTTATGTGGGAATTTTAATACTGACCTTTGCTGGATTTTGCATTGGATGCTTTCCCTGCCAAGGACAGTACCGTTGGTGTGGGAAACCTGGCTGGCTGTGGTCTTGGTGTAGAAAGTTTGTGCTTGGTAGTTTTGAGATAACCTTGGTGCTGTTGTTTCATCTCCACTCCCCTTGGTAACTGCAAGAAAGTACAACTTTTTTACCCCCTTAAAGCATAGGTTTGGAAGACTTAGCAGCAGTGAGCAGATGCTGTGGACTTATGTAATATGGGGAAGAGCAGGCAGGTGCAGTGTGGGAACAGCTGGGAATGGTGGTTCCCATCCACCCAAAGCTTGTTGCCTCGTTGCAACGAGTTCTTCCAACTTGATAGTCACAGTGCAGGGGGAGCTCACATAGTCTGAAGAAGAATCTTTTATTTGTAGTATGACGTGCTTATAACGGAGCGTGTCTGATTGCAGCCGAGCAGATCAAGGCCAGTGCGTAGTAACGGTGGGATAACCAGACACAAGGATGATTACGGTGCCCCAAAAGGAGTCAGTGTGGCAGAGACCTCATTCAGATAAATTCAGACAGACTTCGTACAAGCCCTGTTAGCAGGATACATCTGCATTTGTTGTGCTTGGTCTGCCGTAGGAGTGCCACCGCTTTTGTGGTGGGGGAGGACAAATTCCCAGCACTGGTTAGCCGTCTGCCCAACAGCATCATGTCAGGTGAAACCAAAGAACTTATTTTTAGTTAGAAATTGAAGAAAAAAAGAACCAAACCTCTCCTGTGAGAATAATTTTACTATACAGCTATGCATATGCAGGTATGTCCTAAAATACCATAGAYACAACCACCCCAAAAAGAGCACCTAGATTTCTGAAGTGAAAACCAGAGTGAACAAGGAGGTTTGTTTGAAGGTGAACAAGTCCTGGCTAAGTAGGGGAATCTCCATATCTGATGTTTCTAAATGATCGAGCACAAACCCCTGTTTTTTTAAACCTAGAGGAAGTTTGAGCTGCATTCCTGTAGCAATGCACAGAGAAAGAAGGGATGAGAGTCGGGTTTTAAGAGACGGTGGCATCAGGGGGATATAACAGGGAAGGTTTTCAGCAGCCAAGCACCACAGCCAAGAGTATCAAGCTTCATTAGCGTATTGCAGTTCAGATTTGTTCAATATTTGCAGTGAGAATAACAGGTCAGATTCCCCTGTGAACGCCCCGGATGGTCTGGTCCCCTGCGTTCATCACCATGGGTGTGAACACTTGCAAAACAACACGGGAAGTCTGCTGAAACCCTCAAGATACTTACATCAGAGCATATCTTAAGGATGGTCTGAGAGAGGGAGTGAAAAATGCAACACGCTAAACAATTCATCAGGAGAAATTGCCAGCATTCAAGGTAAATCTTGGACAACATCAGAGYCATCTCTTTGCTTTTTGAGGGCTTTTTTTGCCATCATATGAATGGTGAGGGCTGATGGGGGACACAGGGGCTGGGAGAACGATGACTCTACGCTTGATAGCCATYGCCAGCAGAGCTCGGTGCTGATTATGCTGATCATTTTTCCCCTTTTTATAAAGTCAGAATTAATTTCCATATTTTAAGGATGGCGATGGAGGGCTTTAATGAACGTGGTGGGTGTTGCTGCCCTGAGAGGCTGCTGTGAAGAGATGAGCTAGGCCTCAGCCTGCAGCGTTAGCACGGTGACAGGATGCCTCGTGGGTTTTTAAACTGAGAATTAAATGCACTAGTTAGGATTCACGAGTGTAAACAAGGCGGTGCAGCTCTGTAGGTTCGTTTGACCGTTCAGTTAGAGCTTGCAGTGGCTTCTTTCAAATTTATTGCACACGGAGAGGATGTTTTTCTGGTGGTAAAGAAATAAAAGGAAACTGTAGCCCAAATGCTAACTTGATGTAAATGAGGGCAATTACACTGACTGGAGCTTGTCTCTCTCCCTGCAACTGGAGATCTTGGTGCTTAAAACGTGAAGATTGGAGAGCTGACGTCGGCGCTCGTCCCCGCAGGCCGGGCAGCGGGAAGGGCTGGCGCGTCCCTTGGCTGAGCACAGCCCCGACGGTCTCCAAGGGCGTCCGGCTCTCCCCCACCAGCGTGGCGTTTTGGCAACGGCTTTTTGGCTTTTTTTAGATAAGCTGCGTTTTAGCAGGGCCTGCGCCCTCCGGCGAGGGAAGCGGCGCGCGGCGGCGGCCGCTGCAGGCTGGCGGCGAGGGAGGGAGGCGCAGCGGCAGCGAAGCCCGAGGCGGCTTCGGCCGCGGGGCGCGAGCCTTGCAGGAGGGCTGCCAGGCTTCAGGGCTAGTCCGAGCGATGTGCTCGTCTCACCGGGAGCAGGTGACAGGCCCCACCTGTTGTCTCTGCCGCGTGTGCGTGAGTGCGGGTCGAGCRCATTATTCAGAATGGACATTTAATTTTGGGCTAAAGCCTTTGAGCAGTGGAGGTTGCACTGCACTGCRCTGCTGTCAGTTCCTGCTGCTGATTAATTACTCTCGGTTAAGAATTGTGCACTCTATTTCCCGTCAGAGTTTGTCCACCTTCAATTTGCAGTCGTTGGGTCCTGCAGTTTTTGTCTGCCGTGTCATGCTTCTTGCTGGTATCCTATCTTCTCCTAAGGTTTTTAGGAGTATTAAACAATCCAGCTGTAGCTTTAGCCAAGACTTGCAAACCTCTTCTTCCCAAGAAGGAAGAAAAATTGCAGTGGTGGAATCCCTTAACTTAGTGTGAATGTGTGTTCTACTTCATTTAAAATAGGTTATCTAAGAGAAATACGTACTAACATGTGGCACTGAGGTTTTATCATGTGTTTAGGATTACTCTGTTTTAGCTAATGGCAAAACTGTGAATGAGAGTAGCCTCTCTAATGAATGATTTTTTTTTCCTTGCCTTTCTATTCCTTCTGTCTACAGTAAATGGTGCATGTTTTAAAGGGGAAAAGCCCCTGTTGATAAGTTAGGATTTGTTTTGCAACCTTCCCTTGTGATTTTAGATAACTGCTTAGTTCCCAGCTGAAGACCTCTACCCAATGACAGAATATGAGTCTTCTCTATGTATGGTTTCATAATTTAAAGAAATATTGCCAGAAGCTGTTTGGGTTGGAAGTGAGAATCCTCACTGGAAACCCAGAGAGAAAGAGCCCCCACTGGTCCCCCAGTACCCAGCTGCCTGGGGAGGTCACTGCCAAAAGACAGCAGCAGTCTCTGTTCTTTTAATCAGTGGTGGAAAACTCACGTTACCTAGAAGCACTGCTATGCTTGAGAAAGTTAGACTATTTAATCTTGTGTAATACAGTGTGACATACAAACRAAGGCCTGCTCAAGGAAAAGACCTTCATAACCTGTTGTGTTATTAATAAATCTTTCATTTTCTCTTAAGAAATAGTGATTACAGAATCTTCAGCTGTGTTGGGTAGCTAATACTGACAGCAAAGGTCTATCCTTCAGCACACCATCAATATGTTGGTGATGGATGCTGGCCTATGCTGTAGAGACGATAAAAAATACTGTCAGTAGTACATACTAGAAGTCCTTATTTGAGCCTTGTGAGTACAGATTGGAATGGTGCTCTGTGTATCCAGGAACACGTCTTGTTTGTCACACTTTCTTTTTTTAACCATTCCGAGATATTTTTGCTGTCTGGCTGTTGGTTACTAGCAGTGAGCTCCAAGGAGATAAGCTTCACTCTTCAGTAGGTATGAAGCTGCTTCAGCTCTTGCAACAGAGAGGGATGACCTCTTTCATTGCTTTGCCAGCAAAATCTAAGCAGAAGACCAAGTGGATCAGTTGGAGCCATAATCCAGCTTTGCAGTGTGGAAGTGGGTCATGAGAAAGTGAAGGCAGTCAAGATGGGACGTTTCACAGCTGGTATGTCAGCTACAGCCGGCCTGACTGTGGTTTCAGTTCTTGARCATGGAGCAAACTCAAGGTCATGGCTAACTGCTGTTCACTTTCAACTCTACCATATGCCTGCTGTCCTAAAATGGGGACTGTTATATGTAAGAGATAAGGATATCCAAAAAAGATTTGTCTTAAATTTATGTCTTCATTAGGACTAAAATTAATGTCACTGGAAGGCAAATAGGCAGTCTTTCTGGCATAATACCTGTGGATGGAGTGCTGAACACTACTTGTGTGAGCCATCCCTAGGGGCTGATGGCTGAGGCTTGTGCTAGTATGTGTTTAGTTGCTGGTTACGGGAGATCTTGACTCCAGRTATTGTAGACCTAACAAGATGACAGGGGAAATGAAGCCAGAGTAATTGCCTCTCAGTGGAGAGCTGAACTTCTGCACGTGTCGTAGAAGGCCTTCTACTACTACCTGCTTATGATTTTTAACGCACAGTGTTTTACAGTTTTTTTTCAATTACTCTTATTCGTGCAGCCGGTGTTCAGGCTGCAACTTTTACTGAGCATGCCTCTCACTCTTTYGAGAGACAGCAGTTCTCCCATGACACTGCTTGACATTTCCTAATTGCCTTTAGGGTTAGCTCCTGATAGAGACCGTTGTGATAAGATGGTCTTGAGCAGAAACAGAGAAAAATAGTTGTGACAAGGTCCAGATCAAGAGAAWATGTTGCCAAAACCTTGCAAAGGGCAGATTTGAAGAACACACTCTTCAGTGCTGGTTTGTTGACCACCAGGCTTCAAGCCTGGTTCCAAGAGAATCCACRTGTTAGGATTCTTTGATTATAAAACTTTTTTCCTTTTCTTTTTTTCTTTGGCAAGGATAGGGGGAAGAATATTTCTGGACTCAGAATGCTTTTAATCTTTATAATGTATATACCTTTGAGATGAAGATAGAATTGGAAGGATTTATAATGTATATACCTTTGAGATGAAGATAGAATTGGAAGGATTTATAGAGAACTTCATCTTTCAAATAAAACACTACTGAAAATATTCTTCCTAAGAAGAGCTCTGCAGAAGTGAGTTCCTCTTGGATACTTGGATGAGGTAGCCTACAAAACAGACCTTGATAGTAGGGCTGCTTTGGCTRGAAGGCTTAAGGCTAATTTCAGTGACTCATTGCCTGATTTGGGCCCTACGCCTGGCTTTAGCGCTGAGAAGGATGAGAAAGGGTAAAAAGATGGAGCTAGATGAATCTTGACTCTATTTCTCCCTTCCAAACTAGTATTTGAAAAAATATTTCTTGAAAAGAAATAGAAGTTTGTTTTGATTGCTGTGCATCTGAATTTACTGAATACTTCGCAATTTTTTTTCTGGCTGAAGTTTTTGTRATCCTGAGTGAGTTTGTTAGTAGCAGTGGAGCAGCTTGGCCAGCTCTCTCCAAAGGTTGCCATAGGTGAAAGCTCATTTTTGCAGAAGGTTCAGGTCAATCAARTTTTTATCTGACTTTTATTGCCCTCTTAATAATTGCAGAACCTCTTTGAATCATGTAGAAGTCAAACTGAAGCAGGATCAGGASGTAAGGTTGTGTGTTGCATGCTTTGGCTGTCACGTTGTAGCACAGGCCTTTTCCATGCAGGGTTCACATGCTTGAGACTTGAAACCCTCTTGACAGGCATTTCAGAGATGTGTTTGTATCCATCAGTGCTACTGGGAGGCTTTGGCAGAAACTTATCTGTGGTCCTGCAACTTTTAAAAAGATTGCAATCAAGCAAACAAATGTTGTGCTTTGACCTAAGGCTTTTCTCTCTCTCTTTTTTTTTTTTTTTTTTTTTTTTT